>NW_019943012.1:28647-29321 GCF_002910315.2 Salvelinus sp. IW2-2015 | reverse complement strand
ACCCTGGTTCTGGAAGAGAGACCCTCCTGTAAGGTTTTAACTCGCACCCGTGTATCTTGAGAGAGACCCTCCTGTAGGTTTTAACTCAACCGCTGTTCCTGGGAGAGAGACCCTCCTGCTAAGGTTTTAACTCAACTTGTTTCCCTGAGGAGAGACCGCTCCTGTGGTTTTAACTCCAACCCTTGTTCCTACTCCAACCCTGTTCCTGGAGAGAAACCCTTCTGTAGGTTTTCACTCCAATCTCAGTTGTAACTAACCTGATTCACCTAATCAACCAGCTAATTACTAGAATCAGGTGCGCTACATTAGGGTTGGAGTGAACCTACAGGACGGTAGCTCTCCAGAAACTGGGTTGGAGAGCCCTGGCAAAATAACCCTATCAAAATAACACTTTAGCTCGCCAGAAACAGGTTTTAATGTAACATGGAGAGAAAGCCCTGTAACATAGAACTGATATAAGTGTGAGTTCCATTAAACACATTGTGGAGCACATAGAAGTTCTAGTCATTGCGTTTCTATGGTGAAGTATTCAACAATACAGAAATGCCAGTGTGCTGGAGTTACTCATTATAATCCTTTACCCTGTTAGACAGTCAATGGGAGACTGTTAAATAGCTGGTTGAGAGAGAACCCTGTTAGACAGTCAATGGGAGACTGTTAAATAGCTGGTTGAG
>NW_019943012.1:17723-24581 GCF_002910315.2 Salvelinus sp. IW2-2015 | reverse complement strand
CGCTACAAAGATACAGGTGTCCTTCCTAACTCAGTTAATGGAGAGGAAGGAAACCGCTCAGGGATTTCACCATGAGGCCAATGGTGACTTTAAAACAGTTCAACTCTAATGGCTGTAATATGACAGAACTGAGGATGGATCAACAACATTGTGAAAACGAAGCCTGTACAGAATACAAATATTCCAAAACATGCATCCTGTTTGCAACAAGGCACTAAAGTAAAACTGCAAGAAATGTGGCAAAGAAATTAGCTTTAGCCTGAATACAAAGTGTTATGTTCGGGGCAAATCCAACACAACACATCACTGAGTACCACTCTTCATATTTTCAAGCATGGTGGTGGCTGCATCATGTTATGGGCATGCTTGTCATCAGCAACCACTTGGGAGTTTTTTAAGATAAAAAGAAAAGCTATAATCACAGGCTAAATCCTAGAGGAAAACCTGGTTCAGTCTGCTTTCCAACAGACACTGGGAAACAAATTCACCTTTCAGCAGGACAATAACGTAAAACACACTGGAGTTGCTTACCAAGATGACATTGAATGTTCCTGAGTGGCCTAGTTACAGTTTTGATTTAAATCAGCTTGAAAATGTATGTCAAGACTTGAAAATCGCTGTCTAGCAATGATCAACAACCAACTTGACAGAGAAGAATTTTCACATACATTTTTTWAAATGTGAYAATATTGTTCCATCCAGGTGTGCAAAGCTCTTAGACTTACCCAGAAAGACTCACAGCTGTAGACACTCTTAGAGACTTACCCAGAAAGACTCACAGCTGTAATCACTCTTAGAGACTTACCCAGAAGAAGACTCACAGCTGTACATCACTCTTAGAGACTTACCCAGAAAGACTCACAGCTGTAATCACTCTTAGAGACTTACCCAGAAAGACTCACAGCTGTAGACACTCTTAGAGACTTACCCAGAAAGACACAGCTGTAATCACTCTTAGAGACTTACCCAGAAAGACACAGCTGTAATCACTCTTAGAGACTTACCCAGAAAGACACAGCTGTAATCGCTGCCAAAGGGGACTCTAACATTTATAGGGGTATGAATACTTATGTAAATGAGAATTCTGTATTTCATTTTCAATACATTTGCAAAAGTTTCTAAAAACATGTTTTCACTTTGTCATTATAGGGTTTTGTGTGTAGATGGGTGAGGGGAAAAAACATAAATGTTTAATTCAGTCTGTAACGCAACATGTGGACTAAGTCAAGGGGTGTGAATACTTTCTGAAGGCACTGTAGAAACACCTCATACATACACACACACACACACACAGAATACACACAGAATACATACACCTCAGAAATACATAATACACACACACACACACACACACACACACACACACACACACACAAGGGCAGGGTAACGCCTTACTCTCGCTAGGCCGGTCAGAGTTATCTGATGCCACTCATCCTGTATGCCCGGAGTTTGTTTTATGATGCTCGTGTTTACAGTCAAGGGTCATGACAATCATACTAAACAATGTTCGATGCTCATCCCCCTGTTAAGAGATCTGCTAACAATATGAATTGCATAATATATATTTTCATTATTTAGTTATGTAGATACTGGATAACCTATATTGTGGGATGTTGTGTGTCCTCTGTGCAGGTGCGTGAGGCTGCCACAGCATCGCTGGTGGATGTGTATCGCCACATAGGAGAGAGAGTCAGAGCCGACCTGGGAAAGAGTGGCCTGCCTGCCGCACGGTGAGTCTGTGTGTGTGTGTGTGTGTGTGTGTGTTTGTGTCATGTATTGGCGTCACGCCATTATTGTTGACACTTTTGGAGAAACCTGTCGAATACTGGTCTGTGTAAAAAAATAATTCTAAAATGAGCTATTGGTCGGTCTAGTCTGCAGGTTTTGTTACTGTGTGCTTTTTACTGGCGAGTGACCTCTGTCAGTGGTTTGCACTGTGAATACTAAGTGTATGTTACATCCCGTGGTATCTCTGTCCCAGTCCACACCATGCTCCACTCTGCCCCTCACACAGTCACACACAGAGACTCTTTATACTGGACAATGAAGAGGAGGACAGAGGAAGAGAGGGAGGAGTGTGTCGTCTCTGAAGAGGTCCATTGAGTATACTTGCTCTGGTCACCGTGGTTACCGTAATAAGGAGTCCGTAGTGTTGTCATTCTGAGCACACACAGCCTCCTCTCTGCCGTCTCTCTCTCTGCCTTTTCTCACTTTCTGCCTTTTCTCACTTTCTGCCTTTTCTCACTTTCTGCCTTCTCTCTCTTTCTGCCTTCCCTCTCTTTCTGCCTTCCCTCTCTTTCTGCCTTCCCTCTCTTTCTGCCTTCCCTCTCTTTCTGCCTTCCCTCTCTTTCTGCCGTTCCCCTCTTTCTGCCTTCCTCTCTTTCTGACTCTCTCTTTCTGACTTCTGTCTCTGTCTATCAATTTCAATAAAATTTGCTTTATTGGCATGAGGTAACAATGTAGATATTGCCAAAGCATTGTTTGGAGATTTATAATAATAACATAATTAATAATTACATTTGGGGAAATGGGGCTGAGGATTTTTATAGAATAGTGGCCAATTCGTTGATGTAAATATTGAAGAGTGTAGGGCTCAGATTGCAACTTTGGCAAAGGCCCGGCCCCGGTTAAATAATTCTGTTATTTTCTTGCCAATTTTGATGCTGCACGTATTGATTTAATTATGTCATATATTTTACTCCCTACACCACTTTCAATGACTTTGTAGAACAGTCCTGTATGCCAAATAGAATCAAATGCTTTTTGGAAGTCGATAAAGCAAGCGTATATTTTGTTATTTTTTGGGTGGACATGTTTATCAATCAGGGTGTGTAGGGTGTAAATATGATTGGTTTTGCAATGTTTTGGTATAAATCCAATTTGGCTTTTACTCAAGACATTGTGCTTATTAAGGAAGTTTAGAACTCTTACATTTATAATACTACAGAAAACCTTCCCCAGGTTACTGTTCACACAAATGCCTCTGTAATTGTTAGGGTCAWATTTGTCTCCGTTCTTAAAGATTGGGGTTATGAGTCCTTGATTCCAGATGTCAGGGAAATAACCTACACTCAGGATCAAATTAAACTGTTTTATTCTAGCCAATTGACATTTTGCACTAGTGAATTTGAGCATCTCATTTAGGATGCCATCAGGTCCTCATGCTTTCTTACGTTTGAGGGCCTGAAGTTTCTTATAGAGCTCCTGGTCAGTAATTGGGGAGTCCAGTGGATTTTGATTGTCCTTTACAGCTTTTTCTAATCCATTCAACTTCTCTTGAATTTGGCGTTGTTCTGTGTTTGCATCAACTCGAACGGTGTTGTAGAGTGTTTTAAAATGGATTGTCCATATGTCACCATTTTGTATCGCTAATTCCACTTATATATATTTTTTAGGTTGTTCCAATTTTGCCAGAAGTTGTTTGGACTCCTCAATTAGTGTCAGCTGCTTGCTGTTGTACTGTGCTTTTGTGGTTCTGAGTGTACGTTTTAAAGTGTCACAGTAATGAAGGTGTAATTCACCATTATTTGGGTCTCTGTGCTTTTGGTTTGACAGTGTTCTAAGTTTTTACCTTATAATTTTACAATCTGCATCAAACCAGTTGTCATCTGTGGTCTTTTTTAATTTAATTTGATCAATTTCAGTTGTGCTTCTTTTGCTGTTTTCCTGAATATATATATATATATATATATATATATGCATGCATACACACACACACACACAGTTGAAGTCGGAAGTTTACATACACTTAGGTTGGAGTCATTAAAACTAGTTTTTCAACCACTCCACAAATTTCTTGTTAACAAACTAAAGTTTGGGTAAGTCGGTTAGGACATCTACTTTGTGCAGGATACAAGTCATTTTTCCAACAATTGTGTACAAATAGATTATTTCACTTATTATTCACTGTATCACAATTCCAGTGGGTCAGAAGTTTACATACACTAAGTTGACTGCCTTTAAACAGCTTGAAAAATTCCAGGAAATTATGTCATGGCTTTAGAAGCTTCTGATAGGCTAATTGACATTATTTGTGTCAATTGGAGGTGTACCTGTGGATGTATTTCAAGGCCTACCTTCAAACTCAGTGCCTCTTCGCTTGACATCATGGGAAAATCTAAAGAAATCAGTCAAGACCTCTGAAAAAAATTGTAGACCTCCACAAGTATGGTTCATCCTTGGGAGCAATTTCCAAACGCCTGAAGGTACCACGTTCATCTGTACAAACAATAGTACGCAAGTATAAACACCATGGGACAACGCAGCCGTCATACCGCTCAGAAAGGAGACGCGTTCTGTCTCCTAGAGCTGAACGTACTTTGGTGCGAGAAGTGCAAATCAATCCCAGAACAACAGCAAATGACCTTGTGAAGATGCTGGAGGAAACGGGTACAAAAGTATCTATATCCASAGTAAAACAAGTCCTATATTGACATAAGCTGAAAGACCGCTCAGCAAGGAAGAAGCCACTGCTCCAAAACCGCCATTAAAAAAGCCAGACTACGGTTTGCAACTGCACATGGGGACAAAGATCGTACTTTTTGGTCTGATGAAACAAAAATAGAATTGTTTGGCCATAATGACCATCGTTATGTTTGGAGGGAAAAGGGGGAGGCTTGCAAGCCGAAGAACACCATCCCAACCGTGAAGCACGGGGGTGGCAGCATCATGTTGTGGGGGTGCTTTGCTGCAGGAGGGACTGGGGCACTTCACAAAATAGATGACATCATGAGGGTGGAAAATTATGTGGATATATTCAAGCAACATCTCAAGACATCAGTCAGGAAGTTAAAGCTTGGTTGCAAATGGGTCTTTCAATTGGACAATGACCCCAAGCATACTTCCAAAGTTGTGGAAAAAAGGACAACAAAGTTAAGGTATTGGAGTGGCCATCACAAAGCCCTGACCTCAATCCTATAGAAAATTTGTGGGCAGAACTGAAATAGCGTGTGCGAGCAAAGATGCCTACAACCCTAACTCAGTTCCACCAGCTCTGTCAGGACGAATGGGCCAACATTCACCCAACTTATTGTGGGAAGCTTGTGGAAGGCTACCCAAAACGTTTGGCCCAAGTTAAACAATTTACAGGCAATGCTACCAAATACTAATTGAGTGTATGTAAACTTCTGACCCACTGGGAATGTGATGAAAGAAATAAAAGCTGAAATAAATAATTCTCTCTACTATTATTCTGACATTTCACATTCTTAAAACAAAGTGGTGATCCTAACTGACCTAAGACAGGGAATTTTTACTAGGATTAAATGTCAGGAATTGTGAAAAACAGTTTAAATGTATTTGGTTAAAGTGTATGTAAACTTCTGACTTCAACTGTAKTTCGTTTTTTACTGCTAGATCTATGCCTTCTTTACTGTGAGTGTTTGGATATTTTGGTTACTGGTTGTACAGCTTGCTGGGCTGTGAATGTGTGGTTGTTTCCATGTCTGTTTTTTTGAAGAACAAGGTAATTAGGCTGTGATCAGACAGAGGTGTTAGTGACTTGACAGTGAATGAGCTGAGAGAGAAAGGGTCAATGTCTGTAATCACTGTGCTGTGAGCAATAGTTGAATCTCCCCAAAGAGTCCCTGTAACCTACCATTGACAAAATACAGACCCAGGCTTCTACAGAGCTGCAACAGATCCTATCCGGGTTTTGTTGATGGTGCTGTCACTGTTGTTTCTATGGGGGAGATTAAGACAGTTAGWARCAGTATGGCCTGTAATAAAGCTGTCCCCTCGTGTGSTCGTTAGATCAGGTAGTGTTYCTGTGCGYGCATTTGTGTCCCCACAGATGAGCACATTTYCCTGGGTCTGGAAATGGYACGTCTCTTCCTCAAGGGTGGGGAAGATCTCCTCTGAGTAATATGGGGATTCTGAGGGGGGGATATATATTGTGCAAAGGAACACATTTTTCTGTCAGTATTTTTTTCTCTCTTTTTTCTGTTTTATCCAAATGTGATGTTTACCAATTTTGAGGGGATCAATTAGAATGTGTAGTTCAAACTTGTACCAAATGATCCTCCAGAGTCTCTGCCTCTATTGACAGAGGTGTGTTTCTGTGACGGCACAATTACCTCTCTGTAGCCTGTGGGACAGTGAGTGACATTGTCAGCCTTACGACATGTCTCCTGCAGAATGATGACGTCAACATCTAACCTCTTCAGTCTAAAGGTTGATGAGTTTAGGCCCTGAATGTTCCACATGTTAACTGATAGCGATTTCATGTTGCAAGAAGAGAGAATAACACTGGATAAAAAATACAGTAACTATTAACTGCTAAGTTAAGAGTGAGATAAACAGGGTACCAGCAAACATTTGTTCTGATGTATGTGCGTGTTTAGTGCTGATGTATTGGAGGAGCTGTTTAATCTCACTCAATCCTACATAATTATCCTGTCCTCTAAGAACCTCCGCGTAGCTGCACTAGTCCTGCTGTTGGGCCCTGTGGAGGGGGGGGCCCTGTGGAGGGGGGGGGCCCTGTCTGGTCTGGTGCGGGGTAGTAGACTGGGCCCGGTCCAGTCTTGCGAAGTCGATTGAGGTGGTGATGCTCTGGTGATGGGTGGGGTGCGCTGGCTCTGCTCGGGGCCTGTGGCTCCTTGGTGGTGCAGTGGTCTGGTAGGGGTCTCTGGGTGGTCCTCTGTCCAGTGCGGCATGGGGGTGTTGGGGGTGGTGAGGGGCTGCAGCTTCACTCTAGGAGTCTCTACAGTCTGTTCTCTGTGCTGTAGAACCCTCTTGATGACAGACAACTCCTTTACCTGCTCTAGCTCTCTCCTCATAGTGACCTTTACCTCAAGAGCTGTGGTAAGGCTCTCTCCTCATAGTGACCTTAACCTCCTCAAGAGCTGTGGTAAGGCTCTC
>NW_019943012.1:9619-17698 GCF_002910315.2 Salvelinus sp. IW2-2015 | reverse complement strand
AGCAACTACATGCCCTTTCTAGTTCCACATTGAAGAAACTCATGCCAGCAGTTTAAAATATATGAATTTAACCAAACTGATGAAAAATGCACCTTGATGGAAAAAGGCAGGGACTGTGGAAGCAAAAACAACATAGAACAACATGGCACATACGGATACAACACATAACGCATGGATGGTTTATAGATATGTGAGAGAGTAGGGAGGCCTGAAGTGCAACAACACTAATATTTGTGAAATTCTATTATTTGTATTTTTTATATATAAAATTTAAAAAAAAAAAAAACCATGGGCGCAGGTAGCCTAAGTTTTTAGTTTGGATTAGAGCGTTGGAACTAGTAATGGAAAGGTTGGCAAAAATCGACCCCCCAAGCTGAACAGGTAAAAAGCCGCCGCTGGCCCCCCTGGAACAAGGAAGTTAAACTCATTGTCCTAGCCCGTCCATTGAAAATAAAGGATTTTTCCTAAAAAACGACTGCCCTAAGTTTAGAACATGAAGGTTTTAAAAAGAATAAACGAACCCTTTATTGCTGGACCCCACTGGAAAGAGGCCAAAACCACTCGCCCCAAGCCTGGGTCGCCATTCTGCCCCGGTACAGTTGAAACCGGAATCATCCTTAGGAGACCTCTTCCAGTGTGGCCAGTGGCCACCCCCGAAAGGAGCATTGATGTTGGTTAACCGTCACCGAACTGAGTCAGTTTTTTAAAGTCCGTGGTGAGGAGGACCCGAAGCCATGGCCAAGAAAAAAGCCTTCCCCCCCTGAGACGGATTCTGACCAGTTTTGCGTGTGCCAAACCAACAGTCACCCAGCTTATCCTATGGGGGCTAATCTCAGAACCATCCCCCGCAGGTGAGTGAAAGGAAGCGATGTGGAGGTCCTGGGGGGAGCTGGCGTAGTTACATGTAGGTTCTGGGGCCAGTTTGTGAGCCTGTTGAACGTATGCCCAAATCTCTAAAAGATGTTGAGACCAGCTATGTAAGAAGGAAACTTCTATTCTCTTGGCCAACAGCTCCTGTGGACCCATTCTGGCAGTCAACCAAAAAGCCAATTGCCACACTCCCTCAAAAAAATTGAGAACATCCTGCATGTTGTTGTGTAACAACTGCACATTTAGAGCCTTTATTTCCCCCGCAACAAGGTGCAAACCTCTGTTAATGATATTCGGTACATGAGCTTCTTTTAAATACGCCCAACCCGATCCAGGTGGAGGATGATCTTTGCGAAAAGATAATCTCCCAACCACTAAACAGGATGTTAAAGAAATTGTGCACATAATTTCTGGATAGAAAACATTTGGGTGATCCTGTATTTTCAGCTCATGAAACATGGGACCAACCCCTTAGTTCGCGTTAATATTTGTCAGTAATTTTCTTCAGATGGATCTGTGTTGGCCCCAGACAACCAACTAAAACCACCCTAACTTCATGCCCAATTGCATTATTCACAAATATAATAACTGGCACAGTATAATAGCAAAAAACATATGAAAAGCCTATAGCATTATAATCAGTCCCCACTGAGTTCAAAGACAACTGGCCAATGACTTGCAAAATAGGGATAACGCAAGTCAAATAAACTAGGTAAAACCCTGTAAGAGTTCAGGGATTGCCTGATTTTGTTTTATGTAAGGAAATACATCTCTGTCAGGCTCTACGCCCGCCCCTGTCGGGCCAGCCCCGGCTGCCCTTCCACGCCCAGTACACTTTTTAATGTGAGAAGAAAAACTCTGGCCCTAGGACGACTTTAGGGAAGGAATTTGAGTCTGTTCTGGCTTCCTATATCCAATTTGGCTCCAAATATTTACTGTCATATAGAGCAGAGATGAGAGACAAGGGTAGTTTATAAGGGCGTGGATGAAAAACCTTTCCAAGAGAGGGAAAGCCAAAAGGAAGAAAAGAGCCAAGTCAAGAGACCAATGAGAGAAGAAACAGAACAAGAAGAGGAGCGACACAAGAGGGGTACCACAGATGCAACAGAGACCGAGAAAGAAAAGATAATAGGGAGACAGAGAGAGAAATGGAAAGGTGAATAAGCAGTAGGCAGTAATCTCCAGATTCGGTGGTAAACTGTCTTGGCCCACCTGAACACGATTTGGTGCCAGCGGACAGCTACCTTTTATTTGTAGTTGCGTCCCTATTCTGTAGCTCGTACCCCCGGTTGAGGGCGGTCCACGTCAGCTCTCCGGATAGGGGTCTCTGGGTGCGTCCTCTGTCCAGTGCGGCATGGGGTGTTGGGGGGTGCGAGCTTCACATCTAGAGTCTCTACACGTTGTCTCTGTGCTTGAGAACCCTCTTGATGACAGACAACTCCTTTACCTGCTCTAGCTCTCTCCTCTATAGTACCTTTACCTCAAGAGCTGTGGTAAGGCTCTCTCCTCATAGTGACCTTAACCTCCTCCAAGAGCTGTGGTTAAGGCTCTCTCCTCATGGTGACCTTTACCTCCTCAAGAGCTGTGGTAAGGCTCTCTCCTCATAGTGACCTTTACTCAAGACTGTGGTAAGGCTCTCTCCTCATAGTGACTTAACCTCCTCAAGAGCTGTGGTAGGGCTCTCTCCTCATAGTGCCTTACACTCCTACAAGAGCTGTGGGTAAAGCTCTCTCCCCTCCATAGGTTTGCCTTTACCTCCTCAAGAGGCTGTGGCGGCTTCAAGAGGCTCGTCTCCTCCATGCGTGACCTTTACCTCCTCAAGAGCTGTGGTAAGGCTCTCTCCTCATGGTGGCCTTTACCTCCTCAAGAGCTGTGGTAAGGCTCTCTCCTCATGGTGACCTTTACCTCCTCAAGAGCTGTGGTAAGGCTCTCTCCTCATGGTGGCCTTCACCTCTGCTAGTGCTGCCCCAGTGACCACGTTGCTATGGTTACCACCAGTAAACAGTTGGAGCTAGACAGTAAGCTAGCTGACAGATTTGAATTTGGCTAGCTAGCATGATTAACATTGACAGAGTTTGAGTTAAAAGACTAATCCTTTCCTCCTGTGTTGATCTTCAGTTGTACAATTTGATTACCTATATATTTTTTGCTAATTTAATCTTGTTAATATCACTCTTAACCTCTACGGGATTGGTCCCTCCCTGCGGGATGGTTGAGCTAAAGTAGGCTAATATGATTAGCATGCGGTTGTGAGTAACCCCAAAAAATTCCCAGGAGATAGACATATATCTGATATGGGCAGAAAGCTTACATTCTTGTTCTCTCTCTCTCTGTCTTCTCTTTCTGCCTTCTCTCTCTCTCTCCGTCTGTCTTTCTGCCTTCTTGCTCTCTCTCTGTCTGTGAGAATGATTAACATGTTGCATGCTATGTGAATGCTGTGCAGAGAGGGAATGATGGGGAGATGGAGAAGGGTGAGGAACGATGGTGGAGATGAAGGGTGAGGAACGATGGTGGAGATGAAGGGTGAGGAACGATGGGACCCGAACCCAGCGAACCTCTCGTCCTAACCACCAGGCCACCCCCATCCAAGACTATCCCCACCCCTCCACCATCGTTCTCACCTTCACCTCACCATCGTTCCTCACCCTTCATCTCCACCATCGCTTCCTCACCCTTCATCTCCACCATCGTTCCTCACCCTTCATCTCCACCATCGTTCCTCACCCTTCATCTCCACCATCGTTCCTCACCCTTCATCTCTACCATCGTTCCTCACCCTTCATCTTCCACCATCGTTCCTCACCCTTTCATCTCCACCATCGTTCCTCACCCTTCTCCATCTCCCCATCATTCCCTCTCTGCACAGGCATTCACATAGCATGCAACATGTAATCATTCTCACAGACAGAGAGAGAGCAAGAAGGCAGAAAGACAGACGGAGAGCAGAGAGAGAAGGCAGAAAGAGAAGACAGAGAGAGGAAGAACAAGAATGTAAGCTTTCTGCCCATATCAGATATATGTCTATCTCCTGGGAATTTTTTGGCGGTACTCACAAACCCGCATGCTAATCATATTAGCCTACTTTAGCTCAACCATCCCGCAGGGAGACCAATCCCGTAGAGGGTAAGAGTGATATTAACAAGATTAAATTAGCAAAAAATATATAGTAATCAAATTGTACAACTGAGATCAACACAGAGGAAAGGATTAGTCTTTAACTCAAACTCTGTCAATGTTAATCATGCTAGCTAGCCAAATTCAAATCTGTCAGCTAGCTTACTGTCTAGCTCCAACTGTTTACTGGTGGTAACCATAGCAACGTGGTCACTGGGGCAGCACTAGCAGAGGTGAGCACCATGAGAGAGAGCCTTACCACAGCTCTTGGGAGGTAAAGTCACCATGAGGAGAGAGCCTTACCACAGCTCTTGAGGAGGTAAAGCACCATGAAGAGAGCCTTACCACAGCTCTTGAGGAGGTAAAGGTCACCATGAGGAGAGAGCCCTACCACAGCTCGAGGAGGTAAAGGCCACCATGAGGAGAGAGCCTTACCACAGCTCTTGAGGAGGGAAGGTCACTATGAGGAGAGGAGCCCTACACAGCTCTTGTAGGAGGTTAAAGTCACTATGGAGGAAGAAGCCTTACCACACTCTTGAGTAAAGGTCACTATGAGGAGAGAGCCTTACCACAGCTCTTGAGGAGGTAAAGGTCAACATGAGGAGGAGCCTTACCACAGCTTTGAGGAAGGTTAGGTCACTCATGAGGAGAGAGCGTTACAAGCTCTTGAGGTTAAAGGTCCTATTGAGGAGAGAGCTAGAGCAGGTTAAAGGAGTTTGTCTGCATCAAGAGGGTTCTACAGCAACAGAGAACAAGCTGTAGAGACTCCTAGAGTGAAGCTGCAGCCCCCCGCAACACCCCCATCCGCACTGGACAGAGGACCACCCCAGAGACCCTACAGACCACGTGAACCACCAAGGAAGCCACAGCCCCGAGCAGAGCCAGCGCCCACCATCACCAGAGCATCATCACCTCAATTCGACTTCGGAAGACGTGGACCGGGCCAGTCTACGTACGCCGCACCAGACCAGACAGGCCCCCCCCCTCCACAGGGCCCCCCCCCTCCAGCAGGCCCAAAACAGCAGACTCAGTGACTACGCGGAGGTTTTCTAAGAGGACAGGATAATTATGTTAGGATCTGAGTGAGATTTAAACAGCTTCCTCCAATACATCAGCACTAAACACGCACATACATCAGAACAATGTTTTGCTGGTTACCTGTTTATCTCACTCTTAATTAGCAGTAATAGTTTACTGTATTTTTAATCCAGTGTTATTCTCTCTTCTTGCAACATGAAAGCGCTATCAGTTAACATTGTGGAACATTCAGGGCCTAAAACTCATGCAACCTTTAGACTGAAAAGCGTGAGATGTTGACGTCATCATTCTGGCAGGAGACATGTCGTAAGGCCTGACAATGTCACTCACTGTCCCACAGGCTACAAGAGAGGTTAATTGTGCCGTCACAGAAACACACACCTCTGTCAATAGAGGCAGGAGACTCTGGGAGGATTCCATTTGGTACGAAGTGAGAACTACACATTCTAATTGATCCCTCAAAATTGGTAAACATCACATTTGGATAAAACTGAAGACAAAAGAGTTAGAAAAAAATACTGACAGAAAAATTGTGTTCGCTTGCCACAATAATATCACCCCCTCAGAATCCCCCATATTCTCAGAGGAGATCTTCCCCACCCTTGAGGAAGAGACGTACCGATTTCCAGACCCAGGGAAATGTGCTCATCTGTGGGACACAAATGCACGCACAGAAACACTACCTGATACTAACGAGCACACGAGGGGACAGCTGTATTACTAGGCACATACTTTCTAACTGTCTTAATCTCCCCTGAGAAACAACCCATAACAGTGACAAGCACCATCAACAAAACCCGGATAGGACTTGTCAGCTCTGTAGAAGCCTGGGTCTGTATTTGTCAATGGTAGGTTACAGGGACTCTTTGGGGAAGATTCACTATTGCTCACAGCACCAGTGATTACAGACACTTGCCTTTTCTTCTTCAGCTTATTCACTGTCAAGTCACTAACACCGTCTGTCTGATCACAGCCTTATTACCTTTGTTCTTCAAAAAAACAGACATGGAAACAACCAACACTTCAAGCCCAGCAAGCCTGTACAACAGTACCAAAATATCAAAACTCAAAGTAAAAGAAGGCATACGATCTAGCAGTAAAAAACGAAATACAGTTGAGTCAGACAGTTACTACCACTTTAACCAAATACATTTAAAACTGTTTTTCAAACAATTTCCTGACATTTAATCCTAGTAAAAATTCCTGTCTTAGGTCAGTTAGGATAACCACTTTGTTTTAAGAATGTGAAATCGTCAGAATAATAGTAGGAGAATTATTTATCTTCAGCTTTTATTTTCTTTCATCCACCATTCCCAGTGGCGTCAAAGTTTAACATACACTCATATTAGTATTTGGTAGCATTGGCTGTAAATGTTTACTGGCCAACCGTTTTGAGGTAGCCTATCCACAAGCATTCCCACAATAAGTTGGGTGAAATGTTGGCCCATTCGTCCTGACAGAGCTGGGTGGACTGAGTTAGGGTTGTAGGCATCTTTGCTCGCCACACGATATTTCAGTTCTGCCCACAAATTTTCTATAGGATTGAGGTCAAGGGTTTGGTGATGGCCACTCCAATACCCTTAACTTGTTTTGTCCTTTTTTTTCCACAATTTGGAGTGATGCTTGGGGTCCATTGTCCAATTGAAAGACCCATTTGCAACAACTTTAACTTCCTGACTGATGTCTTCGAGATGTTGCTTGAAATTATCCACAATAATTTTCCACCCGTCATGATGTCATCTATTTTTTGAAGTGCCCCAGTCCCCTCCTGCAGCAAAGCACCCCCACAACATGATGCTGCCACCCCCGTGCTTCACGGTTGGGATGGTGTTTCTTCGGCTTGCCAAGCTCCCCTTTTTCGCCTCCAAACACTAACGATGTGGTTCATTATGGCCAAACAAATTCTATTTTTGTTTCATCAGACCCAAAAGTACAGATCTTTTGTCCCCGAGTGCCAGTTGCAAACCGTACGTGGCTTTTTTTTATGCGGGTTGGTGGAGCAGTGGCTTCTTCCTTGCTGAGCGGGTCTTTCAGCTTATGTCAATATAGGATTGTTTTACTCTGGATATAGATACCTTTTGTACCGTCTTCCCCAGCATCTTCCACAAGTCATTTGCTGTTGTTCTGGATTGATTTGCACTTCTCGCACCAAAGTTACGTTCATCTCTAGGAAGACAGAAACGCGTTCCTTTTCTGAGCCGTATGACGGCATGCGTTGTCCCCATGGTGTTTATACTTGCGTATATTGTTTGTAGCAATGAACGTGTACCTCAGGGTTTCGGAAAATTGCCTCCCAAGGATGAACCATAACTTGTGGACGGTCTACAATTTTTTTTCAAGAGGTTCCTTGGAACTGATTTTCTTTAGATTTTCCATGATGTCAACGCGAAGAGGCACTGAGTTTGAAGGTAGGCCTTGAAATACCATCCACAGGTACACCTCCAATTGACACAAATAAGTCAATTAGCCTATCAGAAGCTTCTAAGCCATGACATAATTTCCTGCGAATTTTTCAAAGCTGTTTATTAAAGGCAGTCACTTATGTATGTAAACTTCTGACCCACTGGAATTGTGTGATACCAGTGAATAATAAGTTGAAATAATCTATTTGTACACAATTGTTGGGAAAAAATAGACTTGTATGCTGCACAAAGTAGATGTCTAACCGACTTACGCCAAAACTTTAGTTTCGTTAACAAGAAATTTTGTGAGTGGTTGAAAATACTGTTTTAATGACTCACAAACTAAGTGATCTGTAAACTTCCGACTTCCACTGGTGTGTGTGGTGTGTATGCAGCATATATAATATATATATATATATATATATCAGGGAAAACAGCCAAAAGAAGCACACTGAAAATTGATCAAAGTTAAATTAAAAAAGACCACAGTGACAACTGGTTTGAGCAGATTGTTAAAATTATAAGGTTAAAACTTAGAACACTGTCAAACCAAAGCACAGAGCCCAAATAATGGTGAATTACACCTTCATTACTAGTTGACACTTTAAAACGTCACACTCAGAACCACAAAAGCACAGTACAACATTCCTCTTCT
>NW_019943012.1:0-9594 GCF_002910315.2 Salvelinus sp. IW2-2015 | reverse complement strand
ACGAGTTGGCTGGGTGGGGGGGGTTCTGTCGATTTGTGAGGAGGGGAGGGAGGGAGGAAATGAGAGGAAGAGGAGAGGGAGGAGGGATATCTATGATAAATGTGACATTCTTAGGAAAATAAAGGAGAGACAGAGGGAGTAAATATGCTGAGATAAAGAGGGAGCGGCAGTTTTCGTTCCCTGTGCTGGCAGCGCCAAAKCCCCCCCCTCTGTGTGTGTTTTTCCTGTCGGAGGTTATGGAAAGGGAATCCACACTACGGAGATGGAAGGTACAGAGTGTAGCGTTGCAATGGTGTTTTTTCGTCACAAAATACACTCCGGCATTCAACATTTTATATTTATTTAACCTTTATTTAACTAGGCAAGTCAGTGAAGAACAAATTCTTATTTACAATAACGGCCTACCAAAAGGCAAAAGGCCTCCTGCGTTGACGGGGGCTTGGGATTAAAAACATACAATATAAATATGGGACAAAACACATCACAACGAGACAACACAACACTACATAAAGAGAGACCTAAGACAACAACATAGCAAAGCAGCAACACATGACAACACAGCATGATAGCAACACAACATAACAACAACATGGCAACAACACAACATGGTAGCAGCACAAAACATGGTACAAATATTATTGGGCACAGTCAACAGCACAAAGGGCAAGAAAGGTAGAGACAACAATACATCACACAAAGCAGCCACAACTGTCGGTAAGAGTGTCCATGATTGAGTCTTTGAATGAAGAGATGGATATAAAACKGTACAGTTTGAGTGTTAGACCTCACTCCCCCCATCTGAGATATCTACTGCAGCCCTCATCCTTGCAGCTCGTTCCAGTCGCTAGCTGCAGCGAACTGAAAAGAGGAGTGACCCAGGGATGTGTGTTCTTTGGGGACCTTTTAACAGAATGTGACTGGCAGAATGGGTGTTGTATGTGGAGGATGAGGGCTGCAGTAGATATCTCAGATAGGGGGGAGTGAGGCCTAAGAGGGTTTTATAAATAAGCATCAACCAGTGTGTCTTGCGACGGGTATACAGAGATGACCAATTTACAGAGGAGTGCAGTGATGTGTCCTATGAAGAGCATTGGTGGCAATCCTGATGGCCCAATAGTTTTGATGGCCGACATACTTTTGTACTACCTGAATATTGATAAGCACCGTATCATTCCTTCCGTAGCCGTGGAGGCACTGTTGTCTGTTGGTTCCTTGATCTGGTCTATAGGCCATTTGTCAAAGTAACCTATTTTGCATTGATAACCAAATATAATCTCAGTGACTGTGACTGAATCCACCCAAAAAAGGTATTTTGTTTAGAAGTAATAACTAGTGATTCTAGGCTATTGTGAAATGGTAGAACCTGCTGTAGCTAACTAGCTAAATGAGCAAAACCTGGAGTTCTATTTGTAGCTGATATGGGAACACAAGCAGCATATTAAACTGAGGTAATGTTTTAGGTTGATTTATGTTTTATAATTCACCTTTTATTAAACTCGCCAGATCATTTTCCATCACTAGATGTCGATTGAACTCGTTTGACTGTCATGATTAAGCAATAAGGCACGAGGGGGTATGGTATATGTCCAATATACCACGGCTATGGGTTGTTTATTAAGCACGACGCAACACAGAGTGCCTGGATACAGCCAAGAGCCGTGGTATATCGGCCATATACCACAAACCCCCGGGGTGCCTTATTGCTGTTATAAACTGGTTACCAACGTAATTAGAGCAGTTTAAAAAAGTAATGTTTTCTCACGTCATGCAAAACACACTCAAAGCCTGAGATTGAACCTTTTCCAAAGGTTGGTGCTTCGCCGTGTAGTATGACTTTGTCTCCTCCTGTTTCTTTCTTCCCCCGTTCCCCCTCCCTCTTTTTCCCCCTCCCTTCTTCGTTCGCTCCCTCTCTCCCTTCCTCACTCCGTCTCTGTGAGCCACTGCACCATGTTGGATACAAAGAGCAGAGGACTCGTGTGACACTAGTATGGGAGCTACCGCTACGCTACGTAGCAACACTCCGACCCATTAATCATCCCACATGGAAATGCTACTGCTACTCTTATTTGGATAACGGCTAGGCTACACTATGCTATGCTAATTCAGAGCATAAATCAATATGAAAATGCTAATGTCGGCTAATTGTTGAGCGGTGTGGAAATGCTATGCAGCTGAGGAGCCTGGCACTACGCTAATCATCAGAAATCAGGAGAGCTAAGCTGTCAAAGGGTTTGACTGCCAAGAGGACGGTGTGTGTGTGTACACACACACACACACTCACGTGTGTTTTTGCTCTGGTCTTCATGTTTTTCATGTCAACCTTGACATTGAGGATGGTGTGTGTGTTGCAAACAGGTGTACCGGTATGTGCTACACTTATGTGTGTGTGTGTGTGTGTGTGTGCATGCAGATGTGTGTATTCTGACATTTCCCGTCTCTTGTCTACAGGTTACAGACGATATATGGGCGTTTTGATGAAGCTTTGAATTCTGGGAACATGGCGCTTAGCCCCACTCACGGTGAGTCCCTCCCTCACCTCCTTTTCACCTTCGCTTTCTCTGATGTTTGTCCTTTTATGCCCCATATGGAGCAGGAGTGGTATGACTGACTGTGTGTGTCTGTGGAGGGGGTGTTTCAGACTGTCCAATAGGATTACCTGTCTAATCTCTCAGGAGTTTCCAGCTTCAGATATCTGGCGTCTGCTTGGACCAGATCCCTGCCTAGCAACACCAGAACTCCTGTTCTTATCTGGCAGTTGGGTTGTAGTTGGGTTGTAGTTGGGTTGTAGTTGGGTTGTAGAGTTGTAGTTGGGTTGTTAGAGTTGTAAGTTGGGTTGTAGAGTTGTAGTTGGGTGTGTAGAGTTGTAGTTGGGTTGTAGTTGAGGTTGTAGTATGATGTTGTTAGTTGAGTTGTAGTTGGGTTGTAGTTGGTGTAGAGTTGTAGTTGGGTTGTAGAGTTGTAGTTGAGTTGTAGTTGAGTTTGTAGTTGGGTTGTAGTTGGGTTGTAGTTGGGTTGTAGTTGGGTTGTAGTGGTTGTTGTAGTTGGTTGTAGTTTGTTGTAGTTTGGTTGTTTAGAGTTGTAGTTGGGTTGTAGAGTTGTAGTTGGGTTGTAGAGTTGTAGTTGGGTTGTAGAGTTGTAGTTGGGTTGTAGAGTTGTAGTTGGGTTGTAGAGTTGTAGTTTGGTTTATAGGAAATTTCTAAGCTAGTTAGTTTGGTTTTTACATTGTAGTTTGGTTATAAAGATTTGCAGTTATAGTCTACTGTCTGTAGTTGTAGTCTACTGTCTGTAGTTGTGGTCTACAATCTGTCTGTAGTTGTGGTCTTCAGTTGTCTGCAGTTTTGTATTTGATTAGTTTTGTAATCTGTCTGTTCCTTAGTCAGTCTCTTTACACGGTTTGTTTATTCTGAGGGGGTTAGAGGCTGGGTGTGAGGGTATGGTTGCTATGATACCGTCTCCATTGGCAGCATGGGCTGATTGGGATTAACCCTGGGACCCCGAAGGGTTTCAGTTCAGATCCCTCCAGAGAGGGCAGTGAGCTCTGGGCCCCTGATCTACATACAGATACACTGAAAGATCAGACGTACCTCCTCATTCTGTCCCATTCTGTGTATATATGAAGAAACCAGACTCTGTTTTCCCCCCGAAAAACAGTAACTCAAAGCTCCAACCTGAGGACACAGCACACACATTTAGCCAATCAGACCACAGAAAAGCAGGATGCAGCCAGAGTGAAACCAGAGAGAGAATTATTTCTCTACGCTGTTACTATGGCTGTCGGGGACGAGGGATTGTCTGTGTGATCTTTGGCTCTGGAGTGAAATCATGTTGGGGAGATACTAGTGCTGGTCTCTGAGTGCCTTACAATGTCTGTCTGGGGATAGTTTGAGTCATTCTGTTTTAGCTTTCTCTTTCCTCTCCCTTCTCTCTCTCTCTTCCCTTCTCACTCTACTCTCTCCCTACTCTCGCTCTCTCTCTCGCTCTCTTCTCTTCTCTTCTCTCCTCTCTCTCTTCTCTCTCTCTCTCTCCCTTCTCACCTACTCTCTCCCTACTCTCGCTCTCTCTCTCGTCTCTCTCTCCTCTCTCTCCTCTCTCTCTCTCTCTCTCTCTCTCTCTCGTCTCTCTCTCTCTCTCCCCTTCTCACCCTACTCTCTCCTACTCTCTGCTCTCTCGCTCTCTCTCTCGTTCTCTCTCTCCTTCTCTCTCGCTCTCCCCTTCTCGCTCTCCCCTTCTCTCCCTACTCTCTTTCTCTCCCCTCTCTCATCTCTCCTCTTTCTCCCTGTAGTAATGTTGTAGGTTAGTGTGCAGGTAGGCTACTGCGTTTCCTTGGTGAGAGAGAGGTTTTTATTTAAGACTGTTAGACTGGTTTTGGGACTGAAACTCACATTTTTAGTGTGTGGGTGTGTCACTGCCACTGGCTCCTCCCATTTCCCTCTCTGAACTGGAAATAGAATGTCTTCTCCTTGTTTCATCCTTCTTTCCTCTCCTCATTTCCTTGTTTCATATCCTCTTTCCTCTCCATCTCCTTGTTTCCAAGTCTCACAGATTTCCATCGTATTGCGTCCATCTCCAAAACGAAGACACCAAAGAGAATCATCCTTCATCATAGTACTGTATTTAAACATACTGTTATGGAATTTTACAGCAGTATTGCTATCAAGGCATGTCTACGGCATGGCTACACTTTCCGGCGTTTCTTTTTTTATCGCCTTGTCAACTGCTTGGCGTATTGGCTTGGTAATGCTGCTGATATTTTGTAACTGTGTCAGTGTGTAGTGTAGAGCGGATGGCTTGTGTGGATTAGAGCTGTGTTATGTCACATTGGCCTGCTTCCTGGACAGCTGTGAAAATGTCTAACTTGTGTTGCTGTTTATAAGATGTGATTCTGGAGTTTAGAACAGATTACCACACACACACACACACACACACCACACACACCAACACACCACACACACACACACACACACCACACACACACACCACAAATCAACATTAATTGGTCTCGTACTCAGATTGGTAGATGTAATTGCAGGTGCAGTGTAATGCTTGTGTTTCTAACAGTGCATCTAGCAATAATAAAAAAATTATGATCTATGAAAAATACTAATAAATTAAGAAATATCAGAGCAAGCAATGTCCGAGACCGGAATATATATATATATATATATAATGTGTAAAGACCGTATTGACAGTAATATGAATAGAAAAGGTGTGTGCACAGTAGTTATATAGGATGAGCCTTGACTAGAATACAGCATGTACATATGAAGTGAGTAAAACGTATGTAAACATTGTTACAGTGAACCTTGTTCATGACTATGTACATAGGGTTCTAAGGCCAGGTAAGAGTATGGGTGGTAGCCGGATAGTACAGTGACTAAGGCCAGGGTAGAGTCCTGGGTGGTAGCCGGATAGTAAACAGTGACTAAGGCCAGGGTAGAGTCTGGGTGGTAGCGGATAGTAACAGTGACTTAAGGCCAGGGTAGAGTACCGGGTGGTAGCCGGATAGTAACAGTGACTAAGGCCAGGGTAGAGTTACTGGGTGGTAGCCGATAGTAACAGTGACAGGCCAGGGCAGGGTACCGGGTGGTAGCCGGATAGTAACAGTGCAGGCCAGGGCAGGGTAGGGTGGTAGCGATAGTAACAGTGACTAATGTTCAGGGCAGGGGTACGGGTGGTAGCTGGATAGTAAGCTGAAGGCCAGGGTAGAGTAGCCGGATAGTAACAGTGACAGGCAGGGCAGGGTACGGGGTGGTAGCCGATAGTAACAGTGACAGGCCAGGGCAGGGTACCGGGTGGTAGCCGGATAGTACAGTGACAGGCCAGGGCAGGGTACTGGGTGGTAGCCGGATAGTAACAGTGACCAGGCCAGGGCAGGGTACCGGTGGTAGCCGGATAGTAACAGTGACACGGCCAGGGCAGGGTACGGGTGGTAGCCGATAGTAACAGTGACAGGCCAGGCAGCGGTACTGGGTGGTAGCCGGATAGTAACAGTGACAGGCCAAGGGCAGGGTACTGGGTGTAGCCGGATAGTAACAGTGACAGGCCAGGGCAGGGTACCGGGTGTTAGCCGGATAGTAACAGTGACAGGCCAGGGCAGGGTACCGGTGTAGCCGGATAGTAACAGTGAACAGGCCAGGGCAGGGTACCGGGTGGTAGCCGGATAGTAACAGTGCCAGGCCAGGGCAGGGTACCGGGTGGTAGCCGGATAGTAAGTGACAGGCCAGGGAGGTACGGGTGGTAGCGGATAGTAACAGTGACTAATGTTCAGGGCAGGTACTGGTTGGTAGCCGGATAGTAACAGTGACTAATGTTCAGGGCAGGGTACGGGTGGTAGCCGGATAGTAACAGTGACAGGCCAGGGAGGGTATGGGTGGTAGCCGGATAGTAACAGTGACAGGCCAGGGCAGGGTACTGGGTGGTAGCCGGATAGTAACAGTGACAGGCCAGGGTAGGGTACTGGGTGGTAGCCGGATAGTAAAGTGACTAATGTTAGGGCAGGGTACTGGGTGGAGGCCGGCTAGTGGTTACTATTTAACAGTCTGAGGGCCTGGGGGCGGCAGGTAGCCTAAGTGGGTTAGAGCGTTGGGGCCAGTAACCGAAAGGTTGCTAGATCGAATCCCCGAGCTGACGAGTAAAAATCTGTCGTTCTGCCCTGGACAGTGTAGGCCGTCATTGTAAATAAGAATTTGTTAAATAAAGATAATAAGGTTAAGTATAAAAAAAAAATAGTTATTGAATATAGAAGCTTGTTTTAATCAGTCCGTGTCCCAGCTTTGATGCACTGTACTGTCTCCTTCTATATTTAATGGCTTGAGGTCTTGAGTATCTTCTAGATGGTAGTGGAGTGAACAGGCGTGGCTCAGGTTTCCTGAGGTCCTTGAGTATCTTTCTTAGAATGTATGGGGTGAACAGGCCGTGGCTCAGGTTTCCTGAGGTCCTTGAATATCTTCTAGATGGTAGTGGGGTGAACAGGCCGTGGCTCAGGTTTCCTGAGGTCCTTGAGTATCTTCTAGATGGTAGTGGGGTGAAACAGGCCGGTGGCTTCAGGTTTCCTGAGGTCCTTGAGTATCTTCTAGATGGTAGTGGGGTGAACAGGCCGTGGCTCAAGGGTAATCCTGAGGTCCTTGAGTATCTTCTAGATGGTAGTGGGGTGACAGGCGTGGCTCAGGTTTCCTGAGGTCCTTGAGTATCTTCTAGATGTAGTGGGTGAACAGGCGTGGCTCGGGTTTCCTGAGGTCANTGTGTGCTGAGAGAGTCAGCGGGGCACCGTGCATCAAAATACCAGCGCAGGTTGAAAGGAAAGGGGAAAATAAGGTCAGTGTCACCACACTGCATTATTAAACAGCCCACTGTTTATCTGCTCGTCCATTGAATCTGTTTGCAACGAAGAATGCTACCGAACCGCTACCCCTGCTATCAAATATTAATGCAGTTTTGCAGCTACACGTGGCAAAGCAGAGAGTAAAACCAGGTTGTTCACACACTGGCCTAAGGAGAGGATGGCATGTTTTTGTGGACTGGTTCTTCTGTAAAACAGGAGGTAAACACTAGTAGTGGAAAACACGGCTCTACTGTAAAACAGATGGTAAACACTAGTAGTGGAAACAGGTGCTAAACATTAGTAGTGGAAACAGGCGGTAAACACTAGTAGTGGAAACAGGTGCTAAACATTAGTAGTGGAAACAGGCGGAAAACACTGGTAGTGGAAACAGGTGCTAAAACATTAGTAGTGGAAACAGGCGGTAAACACTAGTAGTGGAAACAGGTGCTAAACATTAGTAGTGAAACAGGCGGTTAAACACTAGTATGTGGAAACAGGCGGAAAACACTGGTAGTGGAAACAGGTGCTAAACATTAGTAGTGGAAACAGGCGGTAAACACTAGTAGTGGAAACAGGTGCTAAACATTAGTAGTGGAACAGGCGGTAAACACTAGTAGTGAAACAGGCGGAAAACACTGGTAGTGGAAAACAGGTGGTAAACACTAGTAGTGGAAACAGGCGGAAAACACTGGTAGTGGAACACGGTGATAAACACTGGTATGGAAACAGGTGCTAAACACTGGTAGTGGAAACACGGCCTCTACTGTAAAACAGATGGTAAACACTAGTAGTGGAAACAGGCGGTAAACACTGGTAGTGGAAACAGGCAGTAAGTACTAGTAGTGGAAACAGGTGATAAACTACTAGTAGTGGAAACAGGCGGTAAACACTGGTAGTGGAAACAGGGGTAAACAAGTAGTGGAAACAGGCAGTAAGTACTAGTAGTGGAAACAGGTGATAAACACTAGTAGTGGAAACAGGCGGTAAACACTAGTAGTGGAAACAGGTGGTAAAACTAGCAGTGGAAACAGGCGGTAAACTAGTAGTAGAAACAGGCGGTAGAACTAGTAGTGGATCGCCACTGGAAAACATCCTGATCCTCCTTGCCAGTCTAGTTGTCGATGATTAATACTTGCTGATTTGCCAGAATCATTTGATTTTATTCATCTTCGTATAGATCCTCAGCATTATAATATGTTATGATCAGTGTTGGCCAAAGGCCAGCTAAACAGTAAAGCAAAGGCAGTAATGATGAACAAAAAGTTTCCAAAGATTTGAATCTCTAGTGATGATAGGCCTATTTATTCCAAACATGTTTCTTTCTTTTGGRTTCTTGTGGATTCAACAGAAATGAGGTGTTAATGCTGCTTGCATTACAGATTTAAAAGGTAAMCCTGTCAGAAACTCTGGATCGATAGATTAACGATAAATGTTACAACAGGTGTACTTATGGATTGTGTTTATGTTAGCTAGTCTCTCACTGCTTGGGCCTCTCATTATCATTTGATTTATTCTGTTGAAAGCACGTCATTTTAATACTTAAACTATTTCACTTATTTAAGTACACTGTCTTTAGTTGATATTTTATGAGACTTCTCCCTAACCTGCAAACAACGAACACACTTTAAAATCATGATGAAAGCAACTGGTTGAAAGAACAGGTAAGTGGGACTATATTACTTAACTGCCCTTCATGGTCTCAACACAAAGGCAATATTGGCATATCCATATCTCAGCAGCTTGTCATAGACAGTCAAAGCACTTCCAATTGTGCGTCAGGCATCTTTTACACTGTATCTATGATGTAAAACCTTCATCTGTTTTATATCCTTTACGCCTTTCAAGTTAATCTAAGCATCTTAATGAAGCCAAATGCCTTCGCATGATACAGATCAAAAACACGTCCCTCCCGCCACCGCTCTCATCACCAATATGGCCCTGTGTCTTATTAGGCACAGCAAGCTGTGGTGTCAGTTTCCTCCTCTATAGGGCAATGCGCTGTTCCGTCAGACGCATTGTAAATCATCCCGGTGGTAATGCCCTCAGATTAGCATACTATCAAAAAGCTTTCTTCATGCACCATATGGCAACKTCTCATAACGTCTCAGCCAGGRSCTCTACGTGCTTTATTGGAGAGYGTCTCRGTYWCYCCTGCTGCCATTAGCGGTAGCATTATAGCTAGCTACAGGCAGGCTATAGCAGTACCGGTTGCTGCTGTTAGCAGTAGCATTAGAGCTAGCTACAGGCAGGCTATACCAGTACAGGCTGCTGCT
>NW_019943011.1:347031-352601 GCF_002910315.2 Salvelinus sp. IW2-2015 | reverse complement strand
GAGAAGGAGAGGGAGAGGAGCTCCCCTTTGCTCCTTGTTACTGTATTCTAACAGCATATTGTTCATTAACTCTCTGTTACCGTATTCTAACATCATATTGTTCATTAACTCTCTGTTACTGTATTCTAACAGCATATTGTTCATTAACTCTCTGTTACGTATTCTAACAGCATATTGTTCATTAACTCTCTGTAACTGTATTCTAACATCATATTGTTCATTAACTCTCTGTTACCGTATTCTAACAGCATATTGTTCATTAACTCTCTGTTACTGTATTCTACAGCCATATTGTTCATTAACTCTCTGTTACCGTATTCTAACAGCATATTGTTCATTAACTCTCTGTTACCGTATTCTAACAGCTATTTGTTCATTAACTCTCTGTAACTGTATTCTAACATCATATTGTTCATTAACTCTCTGTTACTGTATTCTAACAGCATATTGTTCATTAACTCTCTGTTACTGTATTCTAACAGCATATTGTTCATTAACTCTCTGTTACCGTATTCTAACAGCATATTGTTCATTAACTCTCTGTTCCCGTATTCTAACAGCATATTGTTCATTAACTCTATGAGATGATAGTTGTTTACTGTAGTTCACAGCAGAAACTCTCCAAACAGATATTTGGGTTGATTTATTGTGACTTCATTTAAAATCTCCTCCAATTTTTTTCACATATTACGTTAGAGATCAGAGAGTTTTGCAGAAATGTATAAAAGGCATTTATTTTACATATTTTAATTATTTATAAAACGGAATATAAATAAGATGAATGCTATTTTGAAGTATTTAAAGTCATTAGCTCAATTATTTACCTCATGTCAAGTGACTGCGTTCCAAATGGCTCTGTATTCGGCAAATATTTTTGTCTGTTATTGCCTGTCTTTCTATAAGGGGTTGGAACAGAACCGAAAACTAGAAAATGACAYAACATTTTGAGGAACAGAATCAGAACCAGGAACTAGAGTGATCTGTACTGTTACGGGAAAATAACCATCAAATAACTTTATTTTACGTTCCAGGCATTTTTTTCCATRCCACAAAAAGTCCCCTAMGCAAATCCCTCACTCTGTCAATCAGAAACGTATTCCASTGTGTCAGCTGAGCATTTTAGCCAATTACAGTGAAAATCTTACTGACAAACTCTTATTAACCAACAATGCAGTTCAAGAAACAGAGTTAAGAAATTATTTACTTAATAAACTAAAGTAAAAAAATCAAAAATAATTGCTCAATAAATGTACATAACAATAACGAGGCTATATAAAGGGGGTACCGGTACCCTTCAATGTGCAGGGTACAGGTTAGTTGAGGTAATTTGTAAAGTGACTATGCAGAGATAACAAACAGAGAGTAGCAGCAGTGTAAAAAAAGAGGGGGGGTGTAGTCAATGTAAATAGTCCGGGTGGGCATTTGATTAATTGTTCAGCAGTCTTATGGCTTTGGGGGTAGAAGTTGTTAAGGAGCCTCTTGGACCTAGACTTGGCGTTCCGGTACAACTTGCCGTGCGGTAGCAGAGAGAAAAGTCTAAGACTTGGGTGACTGGAGTCTCTGACAATTTTTGGGGCTTTCCTCTGACACCGCTTGGTATAGAGGTCCTGGATGGCAGGAAGCTTGGCCCCAGATGAAACAGGGCTGTACGCACTAACTTCTGTAGCTTCTTGCAATCGGATGCCGAGCAGTTGCCTTACTAGGCAGTGATGCAACCGGTCAGGATGCTCTCGATGGTGCAGCTGTAGAACCTTTTGAGATCCCCATAGACTGTATATCTATACCCCTATAATGATAAGAGGATGAGGAGGATAGAGGATGAGGAGGATAAGAGGATGAGGAGGAAGAGGATGAGGAGGATAGAGATGAAGATGATAAGAGGATGAGGAGGTACGAGGATGAGGAGGGATACGAGGATGAGGAGGGGATAAGAGGATGAAGATCATATGAGGATGAGGAGGAATAAGATGATGAGGATAGGATAAGAGGATGAAGATCAATATGAGATGAAGATGGAAAGGTCAACTTCTCTATCTTTAGTGATGAGCCCCTCCTGTTCCTAATCCACACAGCGTTCCGACCAATTTCAAGATCATCAGGCAGCATTCACTCACCAGAGAGCTGCCAGGTGAGTGTCTGTAATGAAGCACTTCTGGAGCAAGGCAATCAGCATGTAGGAGTGAGGGATGGTATAAGAGGAGAAAAGAGAGGGATGGAGAAAGGGAGAGCTGTCTGGTCCTTCCAGAGAGGCTTGTTGAGGTGAGAGTGTTTTGTGGAAAATGTTCACGATTCATTACAAAAAACTGGGCCTGATTTGTCCTCATGCTTTGTTGCTCTCTCTTCATCTACCTTCCAATACTCAGGGGTGTCATGTGATCGGTCAAACCCTTCCCCTAACCTCTCCTCCTGGTCAACACACAGCTCACGGGTTTCCCTCCCCGTCTACACGTTATTAGACCTGTATTCCAGTAATTACTACAACACCACCAAAAATGACTAATGAACGCAGCAAACTCCCTGGAAAAAAGACTTTCCTCACATCCTGTGAAAACGCTTTTTTTTGGTTGCAGGGAAAAACCCTTCTACAGATATCAGGATGAAGATGGGATCGATATGGAATCAAAATGGCTTCTCCTATTCGAGACAGCCGGATAACCATTTGGGAAATGAAACCTTTTTTTTTCAAAGAGTGTGTAAAGCAATCTAGCTGGCCCCAAGTGAAGGCTGTGACATCAGCTGGCCCAAGTGAAGGCTGTGACATCAGCTGGCACCAAGTGAAGGCTGTGACATCAGCTGGCCCCAAGTGAAGGCTGTGACATCAGCTGGCCCACAGTGAAGGCTGTGACATCAGCTGCCCAAGTGAAGGCTGTGACATCAGCTCCCCGCCCTCTCGCCTGCTCATGACCTCCTGACAGAAAAAGAGATGTGGGGGAGGGAGGGAGGGAAGCAGGGGAGGGAGGGAGGGAGGGGAACACAGAGCAAAGGAATAACACTCATCTGATACGGAGGGAAGAAATGCAGCGTGGAGACATTAGAGAAGGAGAAAAAAGAGATCTGCTCTCCGCCCCCTGGTTTGTCTGCCTGCCTGCCTGCCTGCCGCTGCCTGCCTTGACCTGCCATGTCTGTCTGTCTGTCTGTCTGTCTGTCTGTCTGTCTGTCTGTCTGTCTGTCTGTCTGTCTGTCTGTCTGTCTGTCTGTCTGTCTGACCCCAGTAGATGTCCTGTCAGGGAGGAAGTCCCTGTTGACCCCAGTAACAGAGCGCTCGCGTGCACATCTCTAATTACATTGATGAATGCGGTTGTTGGGCTCGTTATGGGGTGTCCTGTCCCGCTGCCAGTGATTTATTGCACGGGTGACCTGAGTCACCGCCACGCATGACGACCAGCATGTAGAGAGAGATGGAGAGAGGAATGAGGGGGGAGAGGGGCATGGGGAAATACAACACAGAGAAAGGCTGTCCTCTTTATCTCTCTGTCTCCTGAATGTTTCCTCATCTCCCTCTCTCTTTCCATCATTTCTGCCTCTAAAAATCATAAATAGATTTATGCCAGTGATTTGCCAGTGTTATCTGTTGTTTCATGGTCCCTGGCAACATTATTGAATTAGCCTTAATGCCTTAAGATGCTCCATGATGGTATATATATATATACGTATACTACCGTTCAAATGTTAGGAGTCACTTCGAAATGTCCTTGTTTTTTGAAAGAAAAGCAAATGTTTTACGCCATTAAAATAACATCACATTGATAAGAAATCCATTGTAGACATTGTTAATGTGTGGAAGTTAAATATTAAAAAAAATTTGGGGGGGAATTTCGCGCTCTGCGAAGGCAGCGGAATGTTGTGGGTGTTCTGCTAGCGGAACCCCGGGGCAAGAAAGGTTAATGTTGTAAATGTTAATAATTGTAGCTGGAAACAGCTGATTTTTAATGGCACGTTGTGTTAACTAATCCAAGTTTATCATTTTAAAAGGCTAATTGATCAATAGAAAACCATTTTGCAATCTAACATCTAACTAAATGAAGGTTATTCTATGTGAGAAATTGCCAAGAAACTGAAGATCTCGTACAACGCTGTGTACTACTCTCATCACAGAAGAGCGCAAACTGGCTCTAACCAGAATAGAAATAGGAGTGGGAGGCCCCGGTGCACAACTGAGCAAGAGGAGAAGTACATTAGTGTATCTAGTTTGAGAAACAGATGCCTCACAAGCCCTCAACTGGCAGCTTCATCAAATAGTACCCGCAAAACACCAGTCTTAACGTCAACAGTGAAGAGGCGACTCCATGACGCTGGCCTTCTAGGCAGAGTGTCACGCCCTGACTTTAGAGAGCCTTTTTATTCTCTATTTTGGTTAGGTCAGGGTGTGACTAGGGTGGGCAATCTATGTTTTCTATTTCTTTGTTGGCCTGGTATGGTTCCCAATCAGAGGCAGCTGTCTATCGTTGTCTCTGATTGGGGATAATATTTAAGCAGCCTTTTTCCCACCTGTTGTTTGTGGGATCTTGTTTTTGTGTAGCTGCCAGAACGTCACGTTTCCTTTTCTTCTGTATTGTTTTTGGTGAGTTTCATATTTATTAAACATGTGGAACTCTAAGTACGCGGCATCTTGGTCCATTCATTCAGACGAACGTAACACAGAGTTCCTCTGTCCAGCGTCTGTGTTCTTTTGCCCATTTTAATCTTTTATTTTTATTGGCTAGTCTGAGATYTGGCTTTTTCTTTGCAACTCTGCCTAGAAGGCCAGCATCCTGGAGTCGCCTCTCTGTTGACATTGAGACTGCCATTGTGGTGCTGGAAAACCTTGATGGAGCATGGGTGGAATAGGTAATGTGGTGCTCATGTGAATTTCCTTTCCTTTTAGCCTTCAAACCAATGGCTACATCTCACTTAAAATGTAATTTTTTGTTTTTAATGTACATGGTTTTTACACCAGCAGGTGATTATCGAACATTATTATACAACATTATAATACAGTTTAACACATGTTCTCCTTGTGAACACCTCAAAATGTGGTGTGTTTAATTTATTGATCCCAGCTCATTATCCTACTGATCATTGCTCAAAGCAAGTTGGTGAGAACAAGGAAACAAAGACTGAAGTAAATATTTAGGATGAGATTACACAAGGTACCTGGCTAGATGACTACATGAGATATTACACAAGGTATCTGGCTAGATGACTACAGGGGGGCAACATATGGATCAGTGTGTACTCTATGGAAGGCTTCTGGAATATTCTCTCTTGCCATGAATATATAAGTCATCCACCTGGTAGGAAACGACTTGGGACACAGCAGCATCTGACAGCATCTGACAGCATCTGGCAGCATCTGACAACATCTGAAATCATCTGACATCATCTGACAGCATCTACGGCATCTAACAGCATCTGGCAGCATCTGGCAGAATCTAACAGCATCTGGCAGCATCTAACAGCATCTGGCAGCATCTAACAGCATATGGCAGCATCTAACAGCATCTGGCAGCATCTAACAGCATCTACAAGCCCATAGAGATTGGTCCCCAGAGGGAGGAGGACATCAACAAGTACCCATAGAGATGGTCCAG
>NW_019943011.1:333591-340780 GCF_002910315.2 Salvelinus sp. IW2-2015 | reverse complement strand
CATCTGGCAGCATCTTGACAGCATCTAACAGCATCGGACATCATCTGACATCATCTAACAGCATCTAACAGCATCTAACAGCATCGGACATCATCTGACATCATCTAACAGCATCTAACAGCATCTGACAGCATCGGACAGCATCTGACAGCATCGGACATCATCTAACAGCATCTGACAGCATCTAGCAGCATCTGACAGCATCGGATATCATCTGACAGCATCTGACAGCATCGGACATCATCTAACAGCATCTAACAGCATCTGACAGCATCGGACATCATCTAACAGCATCCGACAGCATCTAACAGCACCTAACAGCATCGGACATCATCTGACATCATCTAACAGCATCTGGCAGCATCTAACAGCATCTGGCAGCATCTAACAGCATCTGGCAGCATCTGACATCATCTAACAGCATCCGACAGCATCTAACAGCATCTGACAGCATCGGACAGCATCGCGACATCATCTGACAGCATCTAACAGCATCTAACAGCATCTGTCAGCATCTGGCGGCATCCGGCAGCATCTGCAGCATCTAACAGCATCTAACAGCATCTAACAGCATCTAACATCATATGGCAGCATCTGGCAGCATCTAACAGCATATAACAGCATCGAACAGCATCTAACAGCATCTGACCGCATCTGGCAGCATCTAACAGCGTCAACAGCATCTGACAGCATCTAACAGCATATGACAGCATCTAACAGCATCTGGCAGCATCTAACAGCATATGGTATCATCTAACAGCACCTGACAGCATCTAACAGCATCTGGCAGCATCTAACAGCATCTGGCAGCATCTGGCAGCATCTAACAGCATCTGGCAGGGGAGGAGGACATCAACAAGCCCATAGAGATGGTCCAGGGTGGGGTGGACATCAACAAGCCCATAGAGATGGTCCAGAGGGAGGAGGACATCAACAAGCCTATAGAGATGGTCCAGGGTGGGGTGGACATCAACAAGCCTATAGAGATGGTCCAGTAAGAGGAGGACATCAACAAGCCTATAGAGATAGTCCAGCATTCTGTCAACCAGCTGTTGTTTCCATTTCTCCGTGACAGGCGCATTCCCACAATCCGCCCCTCTGCCAGAAAGCACTATGTCCCTGGACATGACCAGAGAACTGGCCTGCGTCTCATGGCCGAGGGGAGCGACCTCTTCATTGAGAGTCTGAGAGATGGGCCTGTATCCACAATGCAGAGTAGACAATTGGTTCTATGTGCTGAGAATAGAGACATTTTTCTCCTACTCTTATGGGTACAAATACAAGTTATGCATGAAGCTCCTTTAGTCACAAAAGTCCCACCTAGTCAAAAGATAATTAGGACACTTTAATGAGCTGTCCTAACCAGTTAAGAGCTACCAGCTGGTGTCTTGATCATAGAGAAAGGCAGTGAATAAGTGGTTCCTGCATCATTGCAGTATATTAGAGCATGTCCAATTCGTGTTGGTAAATACCCATTGGAAGACATTGCAAATGGACAGTGTACATTTCCAATGTATTTAACGAGGGATTTACCATCACCAAATGGAAAGGCTGAAATCAACACCAACGAGCGACTGGACATTGTCCATTACACATATACTATGTTGTTAGAGTGYACATGCTCTTCTGCAAGTTGCCAGTGCCAATGTATATCCATAAGGACTTCCCGTCACCAAAGGGACATGCTTTTAACTTTTTAGGGATAGGGGGCAGCATTTTTGTGGGCTATACTCGGCCTTGTCTCAGGATGGTAAGTTGGTGGTTGAAGATATCCCTCTAGTGGTGTGGGGGCTGTGCCTTGGCAAAGTGGGTGGGGTTATATCCTTCCTGTTTGGCCCTGTCCGGGGGTATCATCGGATGGGGCCACAGTGTCTCCTGACCCCTCCTGTCTCAGCCTCCAGTATTTATGCTGCATTAGTTTATGTGCCGGGGGGCTAGGGTCAGTTGTTTTATCTGGAGTACTTCTGTCTTATCTGGTGTCCTGTGTGAATTTAAGTATGCTCTCTCTAATTCTCTCTTTCTCTCTCTCGGAGGACCTGAGCCCTAGGACCATGCCTCAGGACAACCTGACATGATGACTCCTTGCTGTCCCCAGTCCACCTGGCTGTGCTGCTGCTCCAGTTTCAACTGTTCTGCCTGCGGCTATGGAACCCTGACCTGTTCACCGGACGTGCTACCTGTCCCAGACCTGCTGTTTTCAACTCTCTAGAGACCACAGGAGCGGTAGAGATACTGAAAAGCCAACGGATATTTACTCCTGAGGTGCTGCACCCTCGACAACTACTGTGATTATTATTATTTGACCATGCTGGTCATTTATGAATATTTTAACATCTTGGCCATGTTCTGTTATAATCTCCACCCGGCACAGCCTGAAGAGGACTGGCCACCCCTCATAGCTTGGTTCATCTCTAGGTTTCTTCCTAGGTTTTGGCCTTTCTAGGGAGTTTTTCCTAGCCACCGTGCTTCTACACCTGCATTGCTTGCTGATTGGGGTTTTAGGCTTGATTTCTGTACAGCACTTTGAGATATCAGCTGATGTACAAAGGGCTATATAAATACATTTAATTTGATTTGATTTTSACTTTGGATGAATCGCGTGCCCATAGTGAACTGCTCCTACTCAGTCCCAGTTACTAATAGATGCATATTATTAGTAGTATTGGATAGACAACAATCTGAAGTTTCTAAAACTGTTTGAATTATGTCTGTGAGTATAACATAACTCATATGGCAGGCAAAAACCTGAGAAAAAATCCAAACAGGAAGTGGAAATTCTGAGGCTGGTAGAGTTTCAACCAAGATCCCATTGAAATCACAGTGAGATATGAATGAGTATTCACTTCCTGCAGCTTCCACTGGATGTCAAAAGTCTGTAGAACTTTGTCTGATGACTCTACTGTGAAGGGGAGCCGAATGAGAGTAGAATGAGTTACCACTGCCATGAGGTGAACATTCGGCCGTTTACTCTGGGCACCTTTCGTCCAAGCTACTCAATACTGCAGCCATAAGAAGTTAAGCTTTCTGCCAATATGTCCTGAAAAATGTTATTGTTACTTACAACCTCATGCTAATCGCATTAGACTACGTTAGCTCAACAGTCCCGTGGAAGGGACACCGATCCCAAAGAATTGTTAATGATGCCAAAGACACGACAATCCTGATTTGGTACATTCAATACTTATATATGGCATTTGGACATTTCTTATGCCATTTGGACATTGTTCACTGACTTTTGGGTTCGGAAGCCGATTTCCTATGATCATATATGTCAAATGGACCAAACATAGGCCTTATGGACAAACTCAATCAAATAAGACAAAGGTATGTTCATATGGTTATTATATATGTATAACTGACTTTGTGACCATTTCCCATATGAAAATCACGCACACCCTCTATGGGATATTTGTTTCATTACACTGGGCCTTTGTTCCGTTTGCAATATGGCTTTGATGAACTGAGGTCCTTTTGAGTGGTATTTGTGATTGTGTACATGGCTCGCACAAGGACAATAAGATGCCATTCATTTTTGTCCACTTCATGGGGGTCTTCCATTACCACCCTCTGTCTCTCTTTCCACACGTTGTATGCCTTGATTACACTGATAGCGTCAACATTCACCTTCTGCTGCCATTTCTGTCAAGCCATCTTTATGTACAGATTGATGCATACGTTTGATAAATTCATCATATGCACCACACAGAACACACTGCAACTGCCTCTGCAAAGCAAAACAAAAAAAGTGTTCCATTGGAAATGAATGTACTTCTGGTGTAGKAAAATGCAATGACGCTTGTGGTGTGGTCGAGGCATTTGCACCCTCTCTCTCTCTCTTTCCAGTCTTACCTCCCTCTCTCTCTCTTTCCACAGTCTTACCTCCCTCTATCTATTTCCATAAGTATTACCACCCTCCCTCTCTCTCTCCCCTTTCATTAAACTCACCCAGGGAGAGGTTTATTTCAGAGCTAAGGAGATTTACGCAGCAGAAAAAAACATTGATCAGCTGAATTTAATTAAAAATCTCTTTAATATCCATAAATAAGTATGTTTTATGGATGCGCTTTTCATACTGTATCTTTCTGTTCTCTTAAAATCAAATCAAATCAAATTGAATTGCATTGGTCACACGCTCCGAATACAGCAGCTGTAGACTTTACAGTGAAATGCATACTTACAAGCCCATTGCCATCAATGCAGAGTTAAAAAGTAAGACAAATATTTTCTAAATGAAAAGGAAAGAGTAAAAGAAAAAAACAATAACCTGGTTATATACAAGGAGTACTGGTACCTAGTCAATGTCCAGGGGTACGAGGTAGTTGAGGTAGTTGAGGTAACTGAGGTAAATTAGGTATTGTCTCGTTATTGTTATTGTATTGTGTTACTTTTCTTTTCTTACTTTGGTTAACTTTCTTTTTATTATGTATTTTTGTTTTTTGCAAATATTTTCTTATTTACACTTTAAGGTCGACGCCTGTTGTATTTAGCGCATGTGACCAATACAATTTGATTTGATTCGAGTGTTAACTTCTTATGCCTGCAGATGCAGTATTGAGTAACTTGGATGAAAAGGTGCCCAGAGTAAACTGCCTGCTCCTCAGTCCCAGTTGCTAATATATGCATATTAGTAGTAGTATTGGATAGAAAAAGCGCTGAAGTTTCCAAAACTGTTTGAATGATGTCTGTGAGTATAACAGAACTCATATGGCAGGCAAAAAAAATCCAACCAGGAAGTAAGAAATCTGAGGTTTGTAGGTTTACAACTCATCGCCTATCGAATATACAGTGGGATATGGGTCATTTTGCACTTCCTACGGCTTCCACTAGATGTCAACAGTGTTTAGAACCTTGTCTGATGCTTCTACTGTGAAGTGGGGCCGAAGGAGAGGGGATTGAGTAAGGTCTATCATGAGCTGAACATGCGCTGACCATGCACGTTCATGTGAGAGTGATCTCTGTTCAATCGCACTTCTCAAGAAATTCTCCAGTTGGAACATTATTGAAGAATTATGTTAAAAATATCCTAAAGATTGATTCAATACATCGTTTGACATGTTTCTACTGACTGTTAAGGAACTTTTTGACATTTGTTCTGCTTTTAGTGAACGCGCTTCGTGACTTTGGATTTGTTTACCAAACGCGCTAACAATAGTAGCTATTTGGACATAAATGATGGACATTACCGAACAAAACGCACATTTATTGTGAAAGTGGGAGTCCTGGGAGTGCATTCCGACGAAGATCAGCAAAGGTAAGTGAAGATTTATAATGCTATTTCTGACTTTTGTTGACTCCACAATTAGGCGGGTAACTGTGGCTTGCTTTTGTGGCTGAAAGCTGTTCTCAGATGATTGAATATTGTGTTTTCCCTTAAAGCTTTTTGAAATCTGACACAGCGGTTGCATTCAGAACAAGTTTATCTTTAATTCTATGTAAAACATGTATCTTTCATCAAAGTTTATGATGAGTATTTATGTTATTTGATGTGGCTCTCTGCAATTTCTCCGGATATTTAGGAGGCATTTCTGAACATGGCGCCAATGTAAACTGAGGTTTTTGGATATAAATATGAACTTTATCGAACAAAACGTATATGTATTGTGTAACATGACGTCCTATGAGTGTCATCTAATGAAGATCATCAAAGGTTAGTGATTCATTTTATCTCTATTTCTGCTTTTTGTGACTCCTGTCTTTGGCATGAAAAATGGCTGTGTTTTTCTGTGATTTGGCGGTGAACTAACATAATCGTTTGTGGTGCTTTCACTGTAAAGCCTTTTTGAAATCGGACACTTTGGTGGGATTAACAAGAAGTGTATCTTTAAAATGGTGTGAAATACTTGTATGTTTGAGGAATTTTAATTATGAGATTTCTGTTGTTTGAATTTGGCGCCTTGCACTTTCACTGGCTGTTGTCATATCGATCCCGTTAACGAGATTGCAGCCCTAAGAAGTTTTAAATGCACTTTGACTCTAATCCCTATTCCCTACATGCCTTTTAACCAGGGCCCATAGGGAATATGGTGCCATTTAGAATGCAGACAGAGAGAAAAGCATGGTGCCAAGCCTGGCACAAACCACTAAAACACTCTGGCTTTCTTTACCCAGTACCACCTGTGTGGCAATAACAAAACACATGGATTACAAAGAGCTCAAACACGACTAAAGAGATATGAGTGACAAAAGGGACATGTTTTTCATTTTGGAAGCCACGCAGATTGGTATAGCTTGATTGGCCAGCTGTTAAATTCGGTCCAATCCCGTCACAGGCAGGAAGAGAGCGATGCTTTGTCCCGTCACCATGGATACGCATGTTGTATTCTTTTCTTCTGTCTGTCTGCTATTTCCGGCTTCCCAGAGGGTATTTTTCAATTTGGCAGTGAAGTGATGGGAACCGGAGCGAACCAGTAACCTTGCCAGAGTGTTTATTACCTAAATTGCTGAGCAGGGGTCGTCACGGCATCGATGATGTCACGGGAGCAGAGCATGCTTGGGCTCAGAATGAGACCTTCCTCTAATTGGATAAACCCAACCTCTGTGTGTGTGTGTGTTTGGGTGTTTGTGTGTGTTAGCATATGTTATTGTTCAACATGGTTTAGCAGATGTTATTCGGTTCCAACATGGTTAGCAGATGTTATTGGTCACATGGTTAGCATATGTTATTGGTCACATGGTTAGCAAATGTTTATTGGTACATGGTTAGCAGATGTTATTGGTCACACATGGTTAGGCAGATGTTATTGGTCACATGGTTAGCAGATGTTATTGGTCACATGGTTAGCAGATGTTATTGGTCACATGGTTAGCAGATGTTATTGGTCACATGGTTAGCAGATGTTATTGGTCACATTGTTAGCAGATGTTATTGGTCACATGGTTAGCAGATGTTATTGGTCACATGGTTAGCAGATGTTATTGGTCACATGGTTAGCAGATGTCATTGGTCACAGGCACATGGTTGCAGATGTTATTGCGACTGTAGCGAATATCTAACGAGTAATCTAACAATTACAACAATTACCTAATACACACACATCTAAGTAAAAGGGATGGAATAAGTATATATACTACATATAAATATATGAGATGAGCGATGACTGAGCGGCAAGTGCAATAAATGGTATAAAATCAATATACACATTCCCTCTCTATTCCCTCTTCTTCCTCTCTATTCCTCTCTTCCCCTCTC
>NW_019943011.1:326230-328703 GCF_002910315.2 Salvelinus sp. IW2-2015 | reverse complement strand
CTCTTTTATCCTTATGTGAGGATGAGAATCTGAAGCTAATTTATATCGGTCTGTTCAAACCAAAAGGACACCACACACAGACAGGACACACACACACTCAAACACACACACACAACACACACACACACCACACACACACACACACACCACAACCACACACACACACACACACACACACACACACACAACACACACAACACCACACACACACACACACACACACACCCAAACACACACACCCCAAAACAAACACACACACCCCCAACACACACACACACCCCCAAACACACACACACCCAAACACACACACACACACACACACACACACACACACACACACACACACACACACACACACAACACACACACACACACACACACACACACACACACACACACACACACACACACACACACACACCACACACACACACACACCACACACACACCCAAACACACACACACACCACCCAGACACATGTGACCAATAACATCTGCTAACCATGTGACCAATAACATCTGCTAACCATGTGACCATTAACATATGCTAACCATGTGACCAATAACATATGCTAACCATGTGACCAATAACATCTGCTAAACATGTGACCAATAACATCTGCTAACCATGTGACCAATAACATCTGCTAACCATGTGACCAATAACATCTGCTAACCATGTGACCAATAACATCTGATTTGATTCACCTGGGAAATACCAGGTGTTCCTAATGTTTTTTGAGTTCTCAGCTATAGAGTGGAATTTGGTGGGGAAGATGTGTTACCTACTATGGAGCAGGTTTAGGTCATTATGTCATAGACTCGATGAGGTTACAGTATCAACATGCCTTCCCTTCCAATTGGGTTTGGCAGGCTACACTATCATAATATTGCTCTGTCAAATATCTTACTTATCCTGTTAAAGTCCCTTTAGTCTGATTATAAATCATTATGAATAACCATAACAGCTGACTGGGATTCTGACCTCATGAAAAGTCAATGTTAAGAGAATACTGGAGTCAAAGGCCCCAACGGCACCCTACTCACAACATAGTGCACTACTTTATTATTATTTATTGATTTATATCACCTTTATTTAACCAGGTAGGCCAGTTGAGAACAAGTTCTCATTTACAACTGRGACCTGGCCAAGATAAAGCAAAGCAGTTCGACACAAACAACAACACAGAGTTACACATGGAATAAAGAGACATCAGTCAATAACACAATATAAAAAGTCTATAGTTATATATATAAATATATTATATAGTTATACGGTGTGTGCAAATGAGGTAAGATAAGGGAGGAAAGGTAATAAATAGGCCATGGTGGCGAAGTAATTACAATATAGCAATTAAACACTGGAACGGTAGATGTGCAGAAGATGAACGTGCAAGTAGAGATACTGGGGTGCAAAGGAGCAAGATAAATAAATAAATACAGTATGGGGATGAGGTAGTTGGATTGGCTATTTACAGATGGGCTATGTACAGGTGCAGTGATCTGTGAGCTGCTCTGACAACTGATGCTTAAAGTTAGTGAGGGAGATATAAGTCTCCAGCTTCAGTGATTTTTGCAATTTGTTCCAGTCATTGGCAGCAGGGAACTGGAAGGAAAGGCGGCCAAAGGAGGTGTTGGCTTTGGGGATGACCAGTGAATTATACCTGCTGGAGCAGGTGCTATGGGTGGGTGTTGTTATGGTGACCAGTGAGCTGAGATAAGGCGGGGCTTTACCTAGCAAGGACAGAGCGTTTGACAGTGATGAGGGGTGGTCTTTTGACCCGCAGACCCATTACGGACGCAGGCAATGAGGCAATGAGGCAGTGATCGCTGAGATCCTGGTTGAAGACAGCAGAGGTGTATTTAGAGGGCAGGGTGATTAGGATGATATCTTTGAGGGTGCCCGTGTTTACGGTTTTAGGGTTGTACATGGTAGGTTCCATGATAATTTGTGTGAGATTGAGGGTATCTAGCTTAGATTGTAGGCCGGCTGGGGTGTCAGGCAGGTCATCTAACAGTACAAACTCTGAAGATAAATGGGGGGCAATAAATCACATATGGTGTCCAGGGCACAGCTGGGGGCTGAGGGGGGTCTGTAACAAGCGGCAACAGTGAGAGACTTATTCCTGTAAAGGTGGAGTTTTAAAAGTTGAAGCTAGAAATGTTTGGTAACATACCTGAATAGTAAGACAGAACTCTGCAGGCTATCTCTGCAGTAGATTGCAACTCCGCCCCCTTTGGCAGTTCTATCTTGTRGGAAAATGTTATAGTTAGGGATGGAGATTTCAGGGTTTCAGGATAGGACATCCGGGTTGGCAGTGTGCTAAAGCAGTGAGTAAAACAAACTTAGGGAGGAGGCTTCTAATGTTAACATGGATGAAACCAAGGCTTTGACGGTTACATAAGTCAACAAAAGATAACATCTAGGGAATAGGCTACAGGGCCTGGGTTAACCTCTACATCAACAGAGGAA
>NW_019943011.1:318553-325008 GCF_002910315.2 Salvelinus sp. IW2-2015 | reverse complement strand
AGGAGTAACGACCGGCCTTCAATCACCATGGAAAATAACCTCCTGAAATCCAACAGGACTTTAAGAGTGGTTAACCTTCATCCACGCAAATTGGATACAGCCTGATCAAAAAGGATTTTAATAGGTTATACTTCATCCCATGGATACAATCCTATCAAAAAATCCTTTATAGGGGTTTATACTTCATCACCCAATGGATACAGCCTGATCAACAAGGATTTAGAGGGTTATACTTCATCACCATGGATACAGACTGATCAAAAGGACTTTATAGGGGTTCAACTTCATCACATGGATAAGCCAGATAAATGACTTTAGACGGGGTTATACTTCATCACCAAATGGGATACAGCCTGATCAAAATGATTTAAGAGGGGGTTATACTTCCATCACCATGGATACAGCCTGATCAACAAGGACTTATAGGGGTTCAACTTTATCACCATGGGACACAGCCTGATCAAAAGGACTTTAGAAGGGGTTATACTTATCCCATGGATAACAGCCAGATCAAAATGACTTTAGAGGGGTTATAACTCATTACCCATGGATACAGGACTGATCAAAATGACTTTAAGAGGGGTTATACTCAATCACCCATAGGATACAAGCCTGATCAAAAGGACTTTAGAGGGGTTATACTTCATCACCATGGATACAGCCCTGATCAAAAAAGGCCTTTTAGAGGGGTATACTTCATCACCATGGGATACAGCCGGATCAAAAGGACTTTAGAGGGTTATACTTGCATCCACCATGGGATACCAGCCTGATCAATGACTTTAGTGGGGTTAAACTTCATCACCATGGATACAGCTGATAAAATAACTTTATAGAGGTTATACTTCATCACATGGAATACAGGCCTGATCAAAGGACTTTAGAGGGGTTATACTTCATCACCATGGAATACAGCCTGGATCCAAAATGACTTTAGAGTGATTATACTGTCATCACCATGGAATCACAGCAAGATCAAAAAGGACTTCAGAGGGGTTATATCTTTATCACCATGGATATCATCCTGATGAAAAACGACTTTATAGGGGTTATACTCAATCAACTCATGGACTACAGCCTGATCAAAAGGATTCAGAAGGGCTTATACTTCATCAACCATGGATACAGCCTGAATAACATGACCTTTAGAGGGGTTATAACTTCATCACGCATGGGATACAGCCTGATCAACATGAACTTTAGAGGGGTATACTTCATCACCATGGAAATACAGCCTGTCAAAAGGACTTAGAGAAGTTATACTTCATCACATCGGAATACGCCTGATCAAAAATGACTTTAAGGTGGGGTTATACTTCATCAACGTGGATACGCCTGATAAAATGACTTTAGTGGGGATTAACTTCATCACCATGGGATTACAGCCTGATCAAAATAACTTTTATAGGGGTTTATACTTCATCACCATGGAATACGGCCTGATCAAAAGGACTTTAGAGGGGTTACTTCTCAACCAGGCATACCGTGAATCAAAATGACTTTATAGGGGTTATACTTCATCACCATGGATACAGCTGATCAAAAGGATTTAGAAGGGTTTCTTCATCACCATGGATACGCCTGATCAAAATTGACCTTTAGAGGGGTTCAACTTCATCAGCCATGTGATACATCCTGATCAAAAAGGCTTTAGAGGGGTATACTTCATCCACCATGGATACAGCCCCGATCAAAAGGACTTCAGAGGGCTTATACTTCATCACCATGGGATACAGCCTGCTCAAAAGGACTTAGAGGGGTTATACTTCATCACCGATGACTCACAAGCTGGATTCAATTTATTGACGATGTTACCGAGTGGGCTATTGAATTTGTAAAGTACTTCATCACGATGGATAACAGCCTGATCCAAAAAATGCCCATCTTTTAGTGGGTGTTAAGCTCATCTACACTTCATCACCGTGGATCACAACGCCTGAGGTCAATGAAATGAACTTTAGTGGAGTTAATAACTTCAATCATACCAAATAGGTGCTTGATTTTGCAGAACTCATGGGACTTCGAAAATATCACATGTTTGATTAGGAGGGGTGATTATACTTCATCACCACCCTCTAAAGTCCTTTTGTATCAGGCCGATTGAGTATCAGGGGGCTAAGATCAGGAAAAGGTAACTATACCTACCTAGAGGAAGAGTAGTTATATTGGACTCAGGCTGTTCCATGGTGATCAGTACGTATAACCATACGAGATGTCATATTCAGCCTGATCATAGCCATGTAATGACATCGGTGATGAGAGGGGTTATACTCTCATCACCAATGGATACCGCCCTGAATAACAGGACTTTAAGACAGTGTCTTTACTATCTTATCAAGGTCACAGCAGCTGATCAAAAGGCCACTGTTAGAGGGAGTTTCAACTTATCGAATCTACATAGGACTACATCCTGCAACTCGACCAATGGATCGGTCCACTAGAGGAGGTCTTGATGGTAGCATCATCAATCAAGCCAGCGCTGTGCCCTATGACTACCTAGCCCTGATGGAAGCCGGTCAGAGGGCTTTACTTATGTTCTCACCATGTGACCTCAAGCCTGGATCAAAAGGACTTATAGAGGGGTTTCACCTTCCTTTAATCAAGTCACCCTTAGGAGTTTGATCCACAGGATCTTAGATTTCACATAGGAGGGTAGAGGCAATGTTTAGATGGGGAAGATCCCTCAAAAGTTCCATTATACCTTTTGAATCACCAGCTATCCATATGGGGATTAAGGCATGAAGCCAGTATACGATCAAAAGGACTTTAAGAGAGGGTTTATCATGTTCTACGACATAGACTACAGCCTGATCCAAAACTCTGGAGCTTGGAGAGAGGTTAGTGACACTTTCAATCACCCCTCAATCGTTGTGATACCATGCTATGACCAGTCTTTGAAATGTGGACTTTAAGGGCGGGTTGATAATATAAGTCCTTCCACTACATTCCATTGATATACATTGTCAGGTCAAGAGGACTTTAGAGGTGGGTTCACTATAGTGACTTCATCGTACACAACCATCTTGGATTACAGACGCCGATCAATTAAGTGTTAATACTCTGATGCCTTGGCATACTCAGAGAAATATGGCAATCTCGATGCTATATACGGCCCATTATCAATGTCAATTAGACTTAGGCTATTCTACATATGCTCCTATTGTTACTCGTATTAATAGTAGCTATATTTGACTCTAGCTCACTAAGATACAGTAGACTCTCTATTCTATTGAGTAGGTAGCCCGACTGTTTCACCCCATACGGATGTGCGCGTCATTAAGAGATATACCACGGATGGCGCTTGCAGTTCTTAGGAATGATAAGATAAATACATGTCTTTTGTGCTATATCATCGCCGGTGTGTATTAATTGTCTCCATGGGTGTAAGATTGCACCAGGTCTTAATTTCATATTACTACTTAAATTAAATCTCAGACTTGTATTCTATCGTATGCACTGAAATATTATCATTGTGCCCTGCATTCCCATCATCCGTATATGTAGAGCTCATAGGATGTGACTATTTGTTTGTATTCCACGTGTTAAGTATTCAACTGGAACTTCGGATCCGGAGCTAACAAGCTACTGTTATTGTTAGCCACAGCCATGCTGGTTCCTCTTATGCCAGCTATACTACTAGTCTTGTAACGCTACTTGCTCATAGCCATACTAGCTACTGAGTTTTAGCACGCTGTTCCTCTACGCAGCTATAACTAGTACTACTAGTGCTTTGTTAGCCACGGCTACGCCGTGTCCTCTAGCCTCATTGTCTAACTAGCCCACTAGTCTTTGTTAGCCACGTTTGTAGCATGTCTCTAGCCAGCTAACTAGCTACTAGTCTTGTTAGCCTAACCGACTAGCAGTCCTCGCCTTTTTCTCCGTAATCAGCCGCTGGACTGCGAAGTGATCGCCCGATGTGGTCTCAACAGGCTATTCTGTTACAAATGTCGCCGAAGAACCAGCTGCTGCCCCGGCCGGTTAGCCTTTTCTGAACGTCGTGTGTCCCCTGCTCGCCTAGCGTAGTAGTGACTACGAACGACACCGTACTACACTATTGCTGCTCTTTTGACCCTATGATCACTCCGGCTACACAGCTGATGCCACCTGGACTCTTTTAATAACACGGTACCTCATTTTTGTTTACCTGTCGGCCCAGCCTCGAACTCAGATCGTGTATGTACCTAACTGACCCGCTCTGCCATTCATCGCCATTTACCCGTTGTTGTCTTAGCTTCTCCTGATCACACCTGTGATTGCTTTATGCTCTCTCTAATGTCAATATGCCTTGTCTACTGCTGTCTTGGCTAGTTTTACTACTGTTTTATTTCACTGTAAAACCTCAGTCCCGCTCAAAATGCTTAGATAGCTTTTTCGTCCCACCCTCACACATGCAAGACCTCACCTGGCTAACTTGTCCTCGAGACGACAACCGCTCTCATCGTCACTCAACGCCTAGGTTTACCTCCACTGTCTCCATCTACCATCCTTGTCTGTACACTTATGCCTTGAATCTATTCTACCACGGCCAGAAATCTGCTCCTTTTATTATCTGTTCCGACGCACTAGACGACCAGTTTTTTAGCTTTTAGCCGTACCCTTATCCTACTCCTCCTCTACACACACACACACACACACACACACATACGCACACAAAGGAGAGCAAGAACCGGCACATGCACAAAGGAACGAACACACACACGCCAATGATTGCTGCTGCTGAGTCTAAAGGACAAATGCCTAAAGGAGTCCGTTCATACAATCAAACAGGGACGACGTCAGTTGTTTGACGGTTGTTTTAACTCACACCTCAGTCTGAGTTCACCTGCTGCAGCTATTCACAAGGCTTTGATAACTGTACGTGCACCTTAAAGGCTCTGACGGACCAATGAAATGAGCAGAAGAACCACTGAGAGGACGGAACAGAAAGGTGAGGAGAGAATAGTCCCTACAGCCATTCATTCAGAGGCTCCCACTATGGGCCCGGTCTATGGGGCCGGTCTATGGGCCCGATCTATGGGCCCGGTCTATGGGCCTGGTCTATGTGCCCGGTCTATGGGCCCGGTCTATGGGGCCGGTCTATGGGCCCGGTCTATGGGCCCGGTCTATGTGCCCGGTCTATGGGCCCGGTCTATGGGCCCGGTCTATGGGCCCGGTCTATGGGCCCGGTCTATGGGCCCGGTCTATGGGCCCGGTCTATGGGCCTGGTCTATGGGCCCGGTCTATGGGCCCGGTCTATGGGCCTGGTCTATGGGCCCGGTCTAAAGTAGTGCATTTAGGAAATTGTTCCTTTTGTGTGGCGCTCCACTGATCGCTCCATACATCCGTCTGAACCTACTGTTCTACAAGTCCCTGGTGCTGATGTCAAAATAACCTGATTCATGATTCGTATAGGACGGCCCTGAATTATGATTCGTATAGGCCGGCTCTGATTCATGATTGGTATAGGCCGGCTCTGATTCATGATTGGTATAGGCCGGCTCTGATTCATGATTGGTATAGGCCGGCTCCAGAACATCTCAGTGGAGACTCAGCCTCAGAACATCTCAGTGGAAGGACTCAGATGACTCAGCCTCAGAACATCTCAGTGGGAGGACTCCAGCCTCAGAACGTCTCAGTGGAGGACTCAGCCTCAGAACGTCTCAGTGGAGGGACTCAGCCTCAGAACATCTCAGTGGAGGACTCAGCCTCAGACATCTCAGTGGAGGACTCAGCCTCAGAACATCTCAGTGGAGGGACTCAGATGACTCAGCCTCAGAAACGATCTCCAGTGGAGGACTCAGCCTCAGAACATCTCAGTGGAGGACTCAGATGACTCAGCCTCAGAACGTCTCAGTGGAGGACTCGGCCTCAGAACATCTCAGTGGAGGAGCTCAGCCTCAGAACGTCTCAGTGGAGGACTCAGCCTCAGAACATCTCAGTGGAGGACTCAGCTTCAGAACAATCTCAGTGGAGGATCAGCCTCATAACATCTCCAGTGGAGGACTCAGCCTCAGAACATCTCAGTGGAAGGCCTCAGCCTCAGAACATCTCAGTGGAGGACCTCAGAGGACTCAGCTCAGAACATCTCAGTGGAGGACTCAGCCTCATAACATCTCAGTGGAGGACTCAGCCTCAGAACGTCTCAGTGGAGGACTCAGCCTCATAACATCTCAGTGGAGGACTCAGCCTCATAAAATCTCAGTGGAGGACTCAGCCTTCAGAACGTCTCAGTGTTGTGGTGTTACTTGGTTACCAGGACTCCCCCACTAACATTTCTTATCCACCATGATTCTGGATTTGCTTCCTCACCAATGACTTCTGGAATGTTGAACCACATTCAAACCGTTTCTGTCTGGTCCAGAGCCGGCCTATACCAATCATGAATCAGAGCCGGCCTCTCATACCAATCATGAATCAAGAGCCGGCCTATACCAATCATGAATCAGAGCCGGCCTATACCAATCATGAATGCAGAG
>NW_019943011.1:301091-318528 GCF_002910315.2 Salvelinus sp. IW2-2015 | reverse complement strand
GATATCAGATAGTTTATCCTCACCTACGTTACATTTCTTCAGACAGAGATACATCAAGGTTAGTTCTTCCTCACCTAGTTACATTTCATCAGACAGATGATAATCAGGTAGTTCTTTCCCTCACTAGTTACATTTCTTCAGACAGAGATAATCAGACTAGTTCTATCCTCACCTAGTTACATTTTCTTCAGACAGTGATAATCATAGTTTCTATCACTCCACCTAGTTACAATTTCTTTCGACAGAGATAATCAATGATACTCTATCCTCACCTAGTACATTTTTCAGACAGAGATAATCAGATAGTTCTATCCTCACCTAGTACATTTCTTCAGACAGTGATAATCAGATAGTTCTATCCACACTATTTACATTTCTTCAACAGAGATAATCAGATTATTCTTATCCTCACCTAGTTACATTTCATCAGACAGAGATAATCAGGTATTCTATCCTCACCTAGTTACATTTTCTTCAGACAGAGATAATCAGATACTTCTATCCTCACCTAGTTACATTTCTTCAGACAGAGATAATCAGATAGTTCTATCTCACCTAGTTACACTTCTTCAACAGAGATAATCAGATAGTTCTATCCTCACCTAGTTACATTTCTTCAGACAGAGATAATCAGATAGTTCTATCCTCACCTAGTTACATTTCTTCAGACAGAGATAATCAGGTAGTTCTATCCTCACCTAGTTACATTTGTTCAGACAGAGATAATCAGGTAGTTCTATCCTCACCTAGTTACATTCTTCAGACGAGAGATAATCAGGTATTCTATCCTCACCTAGTTACATTTGTTCAGACAGAAGATAATCAGTAGTTTCTATCCTCACACTAGTTATCTACTTGATGTATTCAGGTGAGAGATCCTGAGAGAATGAAAGAACATTGATGTGTTTGTGACTGCTCTTCTTTAAAGAGTGTATTATGTAGTAATCACACAGTCCTTTTTCCCAGACAGACTGAGAGAGCAGACAAAACGGCACAGGCAGACAGACAGACATAACTGTACACTACAGACAGACACAATCAGCCACACATGACAGACAGACGGAATGACAGGACCACAAGGAGGGGAACACCATTAGATAGCAAAGACAGACAATCCAGACACAGAGGCAAAAATGACGATGGATAGGCAGACAGGAGCAGACCAGACAGAGATAGCCAGACAGACAGATGGATAGGCACAGGCAGATGGATTAACAGGCAGACAGCAGATGATAGGCAAGACAGGTCAGACTGGGATAGGCAACAGAACACGATTGTATAGCAGACAGGCCGATGGATAGGCAGACAGACAGATGGATAGGCAGACAGGCAGAAAAGACAGATGTTATAGGCAGACAGACAGAACGACAGAAAAAACACCTCAGTCTAATAACACCTCTGTGGTTTAGCTACATCTCCGAATGAACAAACAATTGACAAGAGATTACAAAAATAAAGTGATAATAATGGATCATATTACTAGAGTGCTTATACACGTCCCTGGGGAGATGCCAAGAGGAAAAACACCAAAGGGACTCAGCCTCTAACGTCTCAGTGGAGGACTCAGCCTTCGAACTTCTCAGTGTGAGGACTCAGCCTCAGAACATCTCAGTGGAGGACTCAACCTCAGAACGTCTCAGTGGAGGACTCAGAGGACTCAGCCTCAGAACATCTCAGTGGAGACTCAGCCTCAGAACATCTTCAGTGGAGGACTCAGGCTCAGAACATCTCAGTGGAGGACTCAGCCTCAGAAACGTCTCAAGTGGAGGCTCAGAGGACTCAGCTCAAAACATCTAGTGGAAGATAGCCTCAGAACATCTCAGTGGGGACTCAGCCTTACAGAACTCTCAGTGGAGACTCACCTCATAATATCTCAGTTGAGGGAACTCAGCCTCAGAACATCTCAGTGGAGGACTCAGCCCTCATAACATCTCATTGAGGACTCACCTCCAATAACATCTCAATGGAGGACTCAGTAGGACTCAGCCTCCATAACTATCTCAGTGGAGGACTCAGAGGACTCAGCCCTCATAACGATCTCAGTGGAGGACTAGAGGACTCAGCCTCAGAACATTCTCAGTGGAGAAACTCAGCTCAGACATCTCAGTGGAGGACTCAGCCTCAGAACATCTCAGTGGAGGACTCAGCCTCAGAACATCTCAGTGGAGGAACTCAGCCTCAGAACATCTCAGTGGGAGGACTCAGCCTCAGAACATCTCAGTGGAGATCAGATGACTCAGCCTCAGACATCTCAGTGGAGAACTCAGCCTCAGAACATCTCAGTGGAGAACTCAGCCTCAGAACATCTCAGTGGAGGACTCAAGCCTCAGGAACATCTCAGTGGAGGACTCAGCCTCAGAACTATCTCAGTGGAGGACTCAGCCTTCAGAACTCTCAGTGGAGGACTCAGCCTCATAACATCTCAGTGGAGGACTCAGCCTCAGAACTCTCCAGTGGGAGGACTCAGCCTCAGAACATCTCAGTGGAGGACTCAGCCTCAGAACAATCTCAGTGGAGAACTCACCTCAGAACATCTCAGTGAGGACTCAGCCTCATAACATCTCAGTGAGGACTCAGCCTCAGAACATCTCAGTGACGAGACTCAGCCTCATAACATCTCAAGTGGAGGACTCAGCCTCATAACATCTCAGTGGAGGACTCAGAGGACTCAGCCTCATAACATCTCAGTGTGGGACTCAGAGGACTCAGCCTCATAAATCTCAGTGGAGGACTCAGAGGATCAGCCGCCCGAGAACATCAGACTCTCAGTGGATAGACTCAGGCCTCAGACATCTCAGTGGAGGACTCAGCCTCAGAACTCTTCGAACTCAGCCCGACAGCTCAGGACGACTTCAGTAGAAACATCTTCAGGAGGACTCAGCCTCAGAACACTACTCAAGTGAGGAACTCAGATGACTCAGCCTCCAGAACCAAATCTCAGTGGAGAACTCAGCTCAGAACATCGCAGTCTGGAGACTCAGCCTCAGACATCTCAGTGGAGGACTCAGGCCTCAGAACATCTCAGTGGAGGACTCAGCCTCAGAACATTCAGTGAGTAGTCGACTCTGAAGGACTACTCAGAACATCAAAGACTCAGCAACATCTCAGTGGAGGACTCGCCTCAGAACATCTCAGTGGAGGTACTCAGCCTCATAACATCTTCAGTGGAAGGGGAACTCCTTTCTCAAGGTTAAATCTCCATGGAGGACGCAGTCTACAGCTCGGAGGACAAGCCTCTATACGTCTGAACTCACTCAGAACATCTCAGTGGAGGATAGCTTCAAATCTCATGAGGATCAGCTCATAAAAAAATAAAAACATCCCCAGGGGACTTCAGGGGGGGGACTCAGGGGGCTTCTCAATAAAAAATTTTTCTAGTTGGAGGACTCAGAGGACTCACCCTCATAACCATTCTCAGTGGAGGACTCCAAGAGGACTCAGCCTCAGAACATCTCAGTGGAAACTCAGCCTCTAGAACATCTTCAGTGAGGACTCAGCCTCAGAACATCTCAGTGGAAGAAACTCAGCTCAGAACATTCAGTGGAGGACTCAGCCTCAAGAACATCTCAGTGGAGAACTCAGCCTCAGAACATCTCAGTGGAGGACTCAGCCTCAATAACATCTCAGTGGAGGACCAGCCCTCAGAACATCTCTCAGTGAGGACTCAGCCTCGAACTAATCTCATGGAGGGACCAGCCTCATAACATCGTCAGTGGAGACTCAGAGGAACCAGCCTCATTAAATTCAGTGAGGAACATCAGAGGATCAGTCATAACATCTCGTGCGAGACTCAGAGGACTCAGCCTCAGAACATCTCAGTGGAGAACTCAGCACTCAGAAACCTCGTGGAGGACTCAGCCTCAAGCAACATCTCAGTGGAGACTCAGCCTCAGACATCTCGTGCGAGAACTCAGATGACTCATGCCTCAGACACATCTCAGTCGGCACTATAGAACTCTCAAACCATGTAAACAGCTCAAGAACAATCTCAGTCGGAGACTCAGCCTCAGAACATCTCCAGTGGAGGACTCCAGCCTCAGAACATCTTCAGTGGAGGACTCAGCCCTCTCAGAACATTCAGCATAGTGAGGACTCAGCCTCAGAACATCTCAGTGGGGACTCAGCCCTCAGAAATCTCAGTGGAGGACTAGCCTCATAACATCTCAGTGAGGCAGCGACATCAGAATGGAGGACTTCACTCATACTCAGTGAACCAGCTCTTAACACCGGGTAGACCAGCTTCTAGCTGGGACTCAGAGGATCAGCCTCATAACATCTCAGTGGAGGACTCTAGAGGACTTCAGCCTCAGAACATCTTCGTGGAGATCACGCCTCAGACATCATCAGTGGAGACTCAGCCCTCAGAACATCTCAGTGGAGACTAGCCTCTCAGAAACATCTCAGTTGGAGAACTCAAGCTCAGAACCTCAGTGGAGCGACTCAGCCTCAGACATCTCAGTGGAGAGGACTCGATGACTCCAGCTCAGAACATCTCAGTTCGGAGAACTCAGCCTCAGGAAACACTCAGTGGAGACTTCAGCCTCAGACATCTCAGTTGGAGGACTCAGCCTCAGAACTCTCAGTGGAGGAACTCAGCCTCAGTAACATCTCAGTGGAAGATCAGCAGAAACCTGACAGCCTCAGAAACATCTCAGTGGAGGACTCAGCCTCAGAAATCTCATGGAGAAGCTTCAGCCTCAGAGACATCTCAGTGCGAGACTCAGCCTCAATAACATCTCATGGAGGACTCAGCTATCAAACATCTCAGTGGAGTGACTTCAGCCTCAGTAACATCTCAGTGGAGGACTCACGCTCTATAACATCTCAGTGGAGAACTCAGCGGCTCAACACTCTACACCTTGGAGGACTCAGAGGACTCAGCCTCATAACATCTTCAGTGGTAGGATCAAGGACCTCAGAGACATCTCAGTGAATCTCAGTCAAATCAGTGGAGGACTCAGCCTCAGAACATCTCAGTGGAACTCAGATCAGAACTCTCAGCTGAAGAGGACTCGCCTCAGAACATCTCAGTGGGAACTCAATGCCTCAGCCAGACATCTCAGTGGGAGAACTCAGCACTCAGAACATCCTCGAGACTAGCTGAGGCATCTCAGTGGGACTCAGCCTCAGAACATCTCAGTGCGAGACTCAGCCTCAGAACATGCTCGTGGACTCGTCGAACATTGCTGAGGACTCAGCCTCAGAACATCTCAGTGAGGACTCAGCCTCAGAACATCTCGTGCGAGGACTTCAGCCTCAGAACATCTCAGTGGGAGGATCAGCCTCATAGAACTCTGTGGAGGAACTCGCCTCAGAACATCTCGAGTTGGAGGACTCAGAGTCCCAGAACATCTCAGTGGGGATTCAGCTCAGATACGTCTAATCAGTTGAGACCATTCAGAGGACTCAGCCTCAAACATCTCGTGAGACCAGGGACTGTCAGCCTCAGAACTATCTCAGTGGGACTAGAGGACTCAGCCTTCATAAACATTCAGTGACTCAAGGATGCCTCAGATTGTGAGGACTCAGCCTACATCCAGGATACGTCAGCATCTCAGTGGAGGACTCAGCCTCCATAACATTCTCAGTGGAGGACTCAGGCCTCAGAACGTATCAGTGGAGGACTCAGCCTCAGAACATCTCAGTGGAGGACTCAGCCTCAGAACATCTCAGTGGGACTCAGCCTCATAAATCTCAGTGTGAGACCAGCCCTCAGAACATTCTCAGTGGAGGCAGCCCTCAGCCTCAGTGGAACTCGATACTCAGCTCGAACACTCGGAGGACTCAGAGACTCAGCCTCACGATCATCTCATGAAGTCGAGGACTCAGCCTCAGAACATCTCAGTGGAGGACTCAGCCTCAACATCTCAGTTGGAGGTCAGTCAGAGCACTCAGCCTCATAACATCTCAGTGGCAGGACTCAGCTCAGAACGTCTAGTGAGGACTCAGCCTCAGAACATCTTCAGGTGGAGGACTCAGCCTCAGAACATCTTCAGTGAGGACTAGTGAACTCTCTGGAGGCTCAGCGAACATCATCAGTGAGAGGACTCCCTCAGAACACATCTCAGTGTGGACCTCAGCCTCATAAACATCTCAGTAGACCGCTTACTCAGGACTCAGCTCAGAACATCTCAGTGGAGGACTCAGCCTCATAACTCTCAGTGAGGACTCGAGAGGACTCAGCCTCATAACATCTCAGTGAGGATCTCAGAGGACTCAGCCTCAGAACATCTCAGTGGAGAAACTTCAGCCTCAGAACAGTCTCAGTGGACGGAACTCCAGCTCAGAACATCTCCTAGTGGAGAACTCAGCCTCAGAACGATCTCAGGTAGGACCAGCCTCAGAACATCTCAGTGTGGAGAACTCAGCTCAGCAACATCTCGTGAGGACTCAGCCTCTAACAATTCAGCTGGAGGACTCAGCCAAACCTCGTGAGACAGCTCACATCTCAGTGGAGGACTCAGCCCATAAAAGTCTCAGTGAGAGAGGACTCAGACCTGCATTAACATCTCGTTGAGGACGTCAGAGGACGCAGCTCATAACATCATCATGGAGGACCTCAGAGGACTCAGCCTCAGAACATCTCAGTGGAGGGACATCAGGACTCGCCAGCAACATCTCAGTGAGAACTCAGCGACTCAGCAACTCAGCTCAACCATTCTCAGTGGAGGACTCAGCCTCAGAACATCTCAGTGGAGAACTCAGATGACTCAGCCTCAGAACATCTCAGTGGAGAGACTCAGCCTCAGAACATCTCAGTGGAGACTCAGCTCAGACATCTCAGTGGAGGACTCAGCCTCAGAACATCTCAGTGGAGGACTCAGCCTCAGAACATCTCAGTGGAGGACTCAGCCTCAGAACATCTCAGTGGAGGACTCAGCTCAGAACATCTCAGTGGAGGACTCAGCATACATCCAGTGGAGGACTCCAGCCTCAGAACATCTCAGTGGAGGACTCAGCCTCAAACATCTCAGTGGACTCAGAGACTCAGCCTCAGAACATCTCAGTGGAGAGACTCAGCCTCAGAACATCTCAGTGGAGGACTCAGCCTCAAACAGTCTCAGTGGAGGACTCAGCCTCAGAAACATCTCAGTGGAGGACTCAGCTCAGAACATCTCAGTGGAGGACTCAGCCTCATAACATCTCAGTGGAGGACTTCAGCTCTCAGAACATCTCAGTGGAGAGGACTCAGCCTCATAACATCTCAGTGGAGGACTCAGGGACTCAGCCTCAGAACATCTCAGTGGAGAACTTCAGCCTCAGGACATCTCAGTGGAGGACTCAGCTCAGAACATCTCAGTTGGAGGACTCAGCCTCATAACATCTTCAGTGGAGAACTCAGCCCTCAGAACATTCTCAGTGGAGGACTCAGCCTCAGAAACATCTCAGTGCGGAGGACTCAGAGCTCATCAAACATCTCAGTGGGAGGAACTCAGCCTCAGAACATCTTCCAGGAGAACTCAGCCTCAGAACATCTCAGTGCGAGGACTCAGCCTAGAATCATTCTCAGTGGCAGGACTCAGCCTCAGAACATCTCAGTGGAGGACTCAGCCTCAGAACATCTCATGGAGGACTAAGCCTACAGGAACATCTCAGTGGAGGCACTCAGCCTCTAGAACATCTCACGTGGAGAACTCAGCCTCAGGAACATCTCAGGGAGACTCAGCCTCATAACATACTCCTGGAGGACTCATGCCTCAGAACATCTCAGTGGAGACTCAGCCTCATAACATCTCAGTGGAGGGACTCAGCCTCCCATAAACATGTCAGTGGAGGATTCAGACGGACTCAGCCTCATAACATCTCAGTGGACGGACTCAGAGGACTCAGCCTCATTAACATCTCAGTGGAGAGACTTCAAGAGGACTTCAGCCCTCCAGAACACCTCTTCAGTGGCCGAGGAGAACCTCAGCCTCAGAATCATTCTCAGTGGAGGACTCAGCCTCAAGAACATTCTCAGTGGAGGACTCATCCTCAGAACTATCTCAGTGGAGAACTCAGGCCTTCAGAACATCTCAGTGCGAGGACACTCAGCCTCAGAACCATCTCACGTCCGGAGGATCTCAGATTGGACTCAGTCCTTCAGTAACATTCTCAGTGGAGAACTCAGCACTCAGACATCTCAGTGGAGAACTCAGCCTCAGCCCACATCGTCAGTGGAGGACTCAGCCTTCAGAAACATCTCAGTGGAGGGACTCAGCCTCAGAAACATCCTCAGTGGAGGGGACTCAGCCTTCAGAACATCTCAGTGGCAGGACGCCAGCCTCATAACATCTCAGTGGAGGACTCAGCCTCAGAAAACATCTCAGTGAGAGACTCAGCCTCAGACATAACATTATCTCTGTCTGAGGTGAAGACAGAACTGGATGGACCAATAAGCGCTAGCTCATTCAGTAAATAAATAAATGAAGATGGTTATCTATCGACATAAAAACATACGCATTCTGACAATTATCTGTCTTTTTTGACATCTGAATAATTCGTTTTTGTATTTGGAAGCTTTGTGTATGGTACGATTATTATCCTAACAAACAGGAGAAGGTTTTCCTCACTGGACATATTATTTCAGCTAGGGGTTGGAATTGATATTAACTATATTTTTCTAGACACCTTTGACAGCCAACTTCGCTATAAATGTTTGTCTTCAAACTGGTGTTCCAATGTTATCTTCGACAACAACAAAAATAATAATCCAACTTCCTAAACAGAGACACTAAAACCTAGCCAGCAAGCAGTACTTCTCTGTTATCTCTACACCCCAGTCTACAGCTCCTGTGATTGGTTGGTCTGTGTGGGACACTCTTGGAAATCTAGYCGGTTTGTTTGTTACCTCTAATTATGTATTATATTCTATTCTCAGATGAGGAAGAGTGGACCATCATCAGTGAATTTCATAAATGTTTTAATAGTGAAACATAAAAAAGTGATCATTTTTTAGATTAAACCATACTAAATATATTCACACATCACCAAATAATCTATTAAAACACACTGTTTTGTAAAGAAGGTCTACAGTACCCTCAACAGCGCCATGGTGTAGCCGGAGCTAGCTTCCATCCTCCTCTGGGTACATTGACTTTAATACAAAACCTAGGAGGCTCATGGTTCTCACCCCCTTCCATAGACTTACACAGTAATTATGACAACTTCCGGAGGACGTTCTCCAACCTATCACAGCTCTTGTAGCATTAACTGACATGTTGTCCACCCAATCAATGGATCAGAWAATTAATACTGAAAGCATAAGCTWCAGCTAGCTAGCACTGCAGTGTATAACATGAAGGGAAGCAAGAAAGAGAGAGAGAGCACTCTCGTTGTATTTTCTTTTTCACTTTCATGTTGCTTGCGAATGCAGGTAGCTACTTTAGCCTACTCAAACARCCGGCTCAAACAGAGAGGGCTGCTATGTTAGCTAGCTGGCTGTGGCAATCAAACACTGGAACTCTTCCAAGTCAAGGTAAGCTTTTTGTTTTATTAATTTATTGCCACCTGGGCCCGCCGGTGTACCTGCTAAACTGCTTGCTGACTGTACACTGTACTGCATGATTTTAGTGTGTTTACTAACCCGTTAGTTCTAGTAGCTCTGTTGACTAAGACGCTATCTAATATGGCCGTGACAACAATGTCTGTGTGTAGCAATTATGATATGAAGGTTTGGCTAGGAAAGGTTTTGTCARCTGGTCACAAACAGCTGATGTGTTGTGCATTGAAGTCCACAAGCAAAGTGAACAGGTGAGAGGCGGAGAGTGCATTGATGCCAGAAGGAATTATAGCTAACATTACCATGCGGCTACTATGAAAGTGGACTGTGTTCGCGTGTCATCAGGGTTGTATACATTTAGCCGATTTCTTAAAGTAAATGGAACGAAATGGGACTAATGTTGGACTAATGATTACACTCTAGATCACCTAGATGCAGGCAATTTGAGTATCTTGTAGTAGACTAAACCTATCACTGTTACATTGAACTGTGGGTGAATGGAATATGAATGACAGTCATCCAATATACTGTAATAGAAATTAGGACATGCTCATAAAAAAAATAATTGTCCTCCCTCATTTTAAACAGAACCAACCGCCACTGTAATTATATGCATGACACACACACACACAAGCACACACACACACAAACACACACTCTCCTTCCAGACTCACATTAAGCATCTCCAATCCAAAATTAAATCTAGAATCGGCTTCCTATTTCGCAACAAAGCCTCCTTCTCTCTCCAAGTAAAACTGACCATCCTACCGATCCTCGACTTCAGCGAAGTAATTTACAAAATAGCCTCCAACACTCTGCTCAGCAAATTGGAGGCATTCTATCACAGTGCCATCCGTTTTGTCACCAAAGCACCATATACRACCCACCACTGCGACCTGTATGCTCTCGTTGGCTGGCCCTCGCTTCATATTCGTCGCCAAACCCACTGGCTTCAGGTCATCTAATTGTCTTTGCTAGGTAAAGCCCCGCCTTATCTCAGGTCACTGGTCACCATAGCAGCACCCACCCGTAGCACGTGCTCCACAGCAGGTATGATTTTCACTGGTCATCCCCAAAAGCAATTCCTCCTTCGGCCGCCTTCCTCCAGTTCTCTGCTGCCAAAATGAACTGGAACGAAACTGGCAAAATCACTGAAGCTGGAGACCCCATATCCCCCTCACTAGCTTTAAAACACTAAGCTGCAGAGGGCAGCTCACAGATCCCTACAACCTGTACATAGCCCATCTAGAAATATCCCATCCAACTACCTTCATCCCCATACTAAGTTATTTTTTATTTATCTTGCTCCTTTGCACCCAGCAGACTTGCAGCAAACTCAGTCTTCTGGCACCTCTATCACTCCAGTGTTTAATCTGCTATATGTAATTATTTTTCGCCACTATGGCCTATTTATTGCCTTACCTCCCTCATCATACCTCATTTGAACACACTGTATATAGACTTTTTTTCTATTGTGTTATTGACTGTATGTTTGTTTACTCCATGTGTAACTCTGTGTTGTTGTTTGTGTCGCACTGCTTTGCTTTAWCTTGGCCAGGTCGCAGTTGTAAATGAGAACTTGTTCTCAACTGGCCTACCTGGTTAAATAAAGGTGAAATAAATAAATAAATAAAACACACACACACAGAAGTTTATTTTTAGTATCCTTGTGGGGACCAAACAATTGATTGAAAATCCTACTTTCCCTAACTCCTAACCATAAACCTAACTCCTAAATATAAACCTAACTCCTAACCATAAACATAACTCCTAACCATAAACCTAACTCCTAACCATTAACCTAACCCCTAAACATAAACCTAACTCCTAACCATAAACCGTCTTCGTGATCGGTGTCCCTTCCATGGGACGGTTGAGCTAACGTAGGGTAATGCAATCAGCTTGAGATTGTAAGTAAGAAGAACGTTTCCCAGGACATAGACATATCTGATATTGGCAGAAAGCTTAAATTATTGTTAATCTGACTGCACTGTCCAATTTACAGTAGCTATTACAGTGAAAGAATACCATGCTATTGTTTGAAGAGAGTGCACAATGTTGAACATAAAAATGTATTAATTAATAAACAAATTAGGCATATTTGGGTGGTCTTGATACAACATTTTGAACAGAAATTCAATGGTTCATTGAATCAGTCTAAAACTTAGCACATACACTGCTGCCATCTAGTGGCCAACATGTATGGAAGGATTCATGGAAAAATACATTATGACCTTTCTCTTGCATTTCAAAGATGATGATACAAAACAAAATACAAAATAATGGTTGGTTTTTTCTTTGTATTATCTTCTACCAGATATATTGTGTTATATTCTCCTACATTCCTTTCACATTTCCATAAATTTCAAAGTGTTTCCTTCCAAATGGTACRAAGAATATGCATATCCTTGCTCCAGGTCCTGAGCTAGAGGCAGTTAGATGTGGGTATGTCATTTTAGGCAAAATTAACCCTTAACCTAACTCTAACTCTAACCATAAACCTAACCCTATGCCTTAAGCTAACTCTAACCTTAAACCTAACCCTAACCTTAACCTAACTCTAACCTTAAACCTAACACTATGCTTAACTAATCTCTAACTTAAACTAACTATGCTTAACTAATCTAACTTAACCTACTTAACATAAGCTTAAACCTAACTCTTTAAACCTAACCTTGCTCACCTACTCTAACATTAAACTAAGCTAACCTTAACCTAACTCTAACTTTAACATAACCTAACCTCTACTAACCTAACATACTCTAACCTATACTAAATCCTAGTGAGGCTGGTTCTCTGAAGAGGCTGGTTTGGTTGAAGAGGCTGGTTCTCGGTTGAAGAGGCTGGGTTATTAGGTTGAAGAGGCTGGGTTCATCAGGTTTGAGAGGCTGGGTTCATCTTAAGGTTGAATTGAGGCTGGGTTAATCTGGTTGAGAGGCTGTGGTTCATGCAGGTTGTTTAAGAGGCTGGGTTCATCAGGTTGGAGAGGTGGGTTCCTCTGGTTGAAGAGGCTGGGTATCAGTGATGAGAGGCTGGGTTCCTCTGTGTTGAAGAGGCTGGGTTCATCAGGTTGAGAGGCTGGGTTATCAGGTTGAAGAGGTGGTTTCGTGAAAGAGCTGGGTTCATCAGGTTAAGAGGCTGGGTTATCAGGTTGAAGAGGCTGGGTTCTCGTTGAAGAGGCTTGGGTTCTCGGTCTTGAAGAGGTGGGTTCATCAGGTTGAAGGGCTGGTTCATCAGGTTGAAAGAGGCTGGGTTCTCTGGTTGAAGAGGCTGGTTCCTCTGGTTGAAGAGGCTGGGTTCCTCTGGTTGAAGAGGCTGGGTTCATCAGTGTTGAAAGAGCTGGGTTCCTCTGGTTGAAGAGGCTGTTCCTCTGGTTGAAGAGGCTGGGTTCTCTGGTTGAGAGCTGGTTCCCTGTTGAAGAGGTGGGTTCTCTGGTTGAAGAGGTCTGGGTTCTCAGGTGAAGAGGCTGGGTTCCTTCTGGTTGAAGAGGCTGGGTTCATCAGGTTGAAGAGGTTGGGTCATCAAGTTGATAAATTATATGTGTCTATTTTGCAGTACAGTTACCCAAATTAACAGCCAATAATCAATCAATAAGTGTATTTGTCACGTGCGCTGAATACAACAGGTAGACCTTAACAGTGAAATGCTTACTTACAGCTCTAACCAATAGAGCAAAAAAGGTATTAGGTGACAATAGGTAAGTAAGAAATAAAACAACAGTTAAAAGACAGGCTATATCAATAGCGAGTCTAATATCAATAAATCTACATACAGACTCCGGTTAGTCAGGCTGATTGAAGGTAGTATGTACATGTAGATATGGTTAAAGTGTATGAAATATTAATGCACAGAGAGAAGCAGTAGCGTTAAAGAACTGAGTGGGATTCAATCCAACGTGTAGAAACACAATTTCACTGTCGACAATGCGCTCGTCTGCTACTCGTCTTGGATTCAATCACTAGTCAGTAGTAGTATAGTAGGTTTCTTGTAATCATTGGGTATCTTTATACTGCAATCAATTACATGTTAATGAACAGTCATGGACAAACTGTTTACATTTTTTATCCAAAAACTTCAAAATAAGTTTCCAGTTCAAGAATAGTATAATAGTCTTAGACAACAAAGCAATTCATCATATACAGAAGGGTAAAATGTTTTATACCGCAGACAAGCCATGGTGGGTCTCATGTGGACAGTATGTATGGAAACTTGTATGTACAATATTTTTGACATTTACAAAAAGCTTTGTTTCTGTTTTTATCTGTGTCAACACATAGGTATACAATATATACACTATATATATATATATATATAGAGAGAGAGAGAGAGAGAGAGATTTTTTTTGTATATTCCCCACTAGAATTTGTACTACAATAACAAAGAAAACACATTTACACATATGTCAACCCATTTCTCCTCTTTTCATATTACAAATGTATTTCCATAAAAATATATCTCTGTACAAAAAAAAACAGTTTTATGTTTGTTCTTTAACTTTATACTCTTTTTCAGAGGTTGTTCAGCCTTCCAGTTTTTCTCTTGACAGTTTCTGTTTAAGTCCATGTTTGTACACTCCTTTGTTTCTCTCAAAACCATTTGTTCACCAGCATAAAACCTCTGTCCTGCACGTCTGATCTGTCTTGCTAGACAATATGTGACATATAAGCAGATGCTTAAGGGCCCGAGGCCGGTAGGGGGCCCCCAACCAAGAGGGGGTCCAATAACATGTTCTGCCTGCGYGGTGCGGGAGGGGCCAGTCCTGTCCGTACTCCTCTACCGGTGGTTGATGAGGGCTCTACTGGTAGCTGCTCCTGCAGACAGTCATTGTTCTACTGATATGAGTACGCTGTGTGTTTCACAAGGTCTGGAAAACTGATAGACGGATAATGTGGYAATACAAKAAAAAAYGGGGKCCAACTATGTTGACATCAGCCCCTACAGGATCTGTTACAGGGAACGTGGCTTACACGGMACAGGAACTCATCTGAATCTCTCARATGTAATGTCAAATTAATTCAAGAATGAATTCAAATGAAGTGGATATTCGTTTCTTACACAAGGGTGGGAATAAACAAAGAATTTCAGAGTGTGGGGAATTCAACGTGAGTTACAGACATAAACTAAAACAGAATATATATTCAATAATGTTCCAAGCTCTGAAAATTTTTATTAGAATTTATCGATCACCTTGCATCGAAATCATCACCCATTATATCTCACCAGAGTCGAACACCCCTCTGTCTACTGTAGGCTTGAGACCACTGTACATGTTGATATGGAAGGAGCACAGTAAACCACTGGATATGTTGGTATGGGAGGAGCACAGTAAACCACTGGATATGTTGACTCACCCACACACACAACAAACACACCACATATGTCAACAAACACAACTACCAACAGCAGCGCCCACCATCCAACTACCACACACACACAAAATGCATGCACAGCACACACACATGAACCCAAAACAACACACACCACAGACACCACCTTTCCCATGGCAACATACAGCCCATATTTAGTATTCACTCATGGCTCGTTGCCTCAGGTTTAACAATACCAGCAGATAAGATGACCTAATATGGAGGGACAGACTGCATCTCTCTGGAGAAGGTTTAGGTCTAGGCTGATTTGACAGCTGCATCTCTCTGGAGAAGGTTTAGGTCTAGGCTGATTTGACAGACTGATCATCTCTCTGAGAAGGTTTTAGGTCTCGGTTGATTTGACAGACTGCCATCTCTCTGGAGGAAGCTTCGGTCTAGGCTGATTTGACAGACTGCCATCTCTCTGGAGGAAGCTTCGGTCTAATCTGATTTGACACACTGCCATCTCTCTGGAGGAAGCTTCGTCTAATCTGATTTGACGGACTGCCATCTCTCTGGAGGAAGCTTCGGTCTAGGCTGATTTGACAGACTGCCATCTCTCTGGAGAAGGTTTAGGTCTCGGTTTGATTTGACAGACTGCCATCTCTCTGGAGGAAGCTTCGGTCTAGCTGATTTGCAGACTGCCATCTCTCTGGAGAAGCTTCGTTCTAATCTGATTTGACAGACTGCCATCTCTCTGGAGAAGGTTAGGTCTAGGCTGTTTGACAGACTGCCATCTCTCTGGAGGAGCTTCGTCTAGGCTGATTTGACAGACTGCCATCTCTCTGGAGTAAGCTTCGGTCTAATCTGATTTGACAGACTGCCATCTCTCTGGAGAAGGTTTAGGTCTAGGCTGATTTGACAGACTGCCATCTGTCTGGAGGAAGCTTCGGTCTAATCTGATTTGACAGACTGCCATCTCTCTGGAGGAAGCTCTGGTCTAGGCTGATTTGACAGACTGCCATCTCTCTGGAGGAAGCTTCGGTCTAATCTGATTTGACAGACTGCCATCTCTCTGAGAAGGTTTAGGTCTAGGCTGATTGACAGACTGCCATCTCTCTGGAGGAAGCTTCGGTCTAGGCTGATTGACAGACTGCCATCTTCTGGAGGAAGCTTCGGTCTAGGCTGATTTGACAGACTGCCATCTCTCTGGAGAAGGTTTAGGTCTAGGCTGAGTTGACAGACTGCCATCTCTCTGGAGAAGCTTCGGTCTAATCTGATTGGACGGACTGCCATCTCTCTGGAGGAAGCTTCGGTCTAGGCTGATTTGACAGACTGCCATCTCTCTGGAGAAGGTTTAGGTCTAGGCTGATTTGACAGACTGCCGTCTCTCTGGAGGAAGCTTCGGTGTAGGCTGATTTGTTCTATGTTTAGATAATTGTCTTTGAGTCACGGACAGTTTACGTCACAGACAGCACTGAGATATTACAAAGTAGACCTGCGTGTCTAGCCCTTCTATCTAGACATCCTACCATAAGGGCTCTCTGGCGGGTTTTGAAATGAAATACATTTTCTATTTTTGGGTTTAAACCAAAACCATTTCTGGGGCTCCACTACTTGAATTGCTTACAAGGCTCCTCTGTTGTTATCGAGTTGAGATTGGTAAAAGCACTTTCAGCTGATTCCAGTTGCTTTGTTATAGCCATTGATTTCCATGCTTTGTTATAGCCCATCTGATTCCAGTGCTTTGTTATAGCCGCATCTGTTCAGTGCTTTGTTATAGCCCATCTGATTCAGTGCTTTGTTATCCGCCTCTGAGTCCAGTGCTTTGCCATGACCACCTGATTCCAGTGCTTTGCCATGACCACCTGATTCAGTCTTTGCCATACCCACCTGATCCAGTGACCACCTGAAACTCATAAACCGCAGCACAGGTGGCCTCTATATTTATATTAGCAGAGGAAGGAGGAGAAGAAGGAAAGGAGGGAGGAGAGGAGGGGAGGAGAGGAGAGAGGACAGGAGGATTCCAAAGCTTCGTTACACCTTTTGTCTTTTTACAGCAGCGTTGAGCGTCAGACGGCTTTCAGACACTAACGACCCGCTGCAAGCAAGCCGAGTGACGGGAGAGAAATATAGAACCCTCTGGTGTTCCCTTCTGTGAGTTTGAGTTGAGCCTTTGTGTCTCATTGAGCCCGAGAGAGACACAGAAACACACACTCCACACACCTACAGACTGAGCTTATTAGTTTTTGATCCTGCAGGCTCGTTAGGCTCCTCTCTGTCTCTCAGTCTCCTGCTAGATGAGCTGTGTACTCATTACCTGTGTGTGTGGTGTGTGTGTGTGTGTTGTGTGGTGTGTTGTGTGTGTGTGTGTGTGTGTGTGTGTGTGTGTTGTGTGTGTGTGTGGTGTGTTGGTGTGTGTGTGTGTGTGTGTGTGTGTGTGTGCTGTGTGTGTGTGTGTGTGTGTGTGTGTGTACGTGTTGTGTGTGGTGGTGTGTGTGTAGGTGTGTGTGTGTGTTGTGTGTGTGTGTGTGTGTGTGTGTGTGTGTGTGTGTGTGTGGTGTGTGTGTGTGTGTTGTGTGTGTGTGTGTGTGTGTGTGTACGTGTTGTGTGTGTGTGTGTGTGGTGTACGTGTTGTGTACGCTGTGTG
>NW_019943011.1:286228-299057 GCF_002910315.2 Salvelinus sp. IW2-2015 | reverse complement strand
GATAACAAAGAGCGAGGAAGAGAACATGTAGGTCGAAGGGAAGGTATGAGTAGAGGGATATAGAGAATAACAGAAACGAGGAGAGAGAGGTATGTAATAGGAGGGATTAGAGAAATAACAGAACGAGGAGGAGCAGAGAGGTATTAGTAGAGGGGATACGAGAGAGATAACAGAAACTGAGGAAGGAGAGAGAGGTATAGTAGAGGGGATAGAGAAGATAACAGCAACGAGAGAGAGGAGGTATTAGAGAGCGAAGAGAGAGCATAACAGAAAGAGAGAGAGGAGACGAAGAGTATTAGTAGAGGATAGAGAGATATAACAGAAACGAGGAGGAGAGAAAAAGATGAGGTAGTAGAGTGCAGTAGAGGAAAATGCAAGAGTAGAGGATAGAGGAATAACAGAAAGGAGGAGGAGAAGAGAGTATTAGAGTAGACAGGGGATAGAGAGAGATAACAGAAACGGACGGAGAAGAGAAAGATTAGTAGAGGGATATAAGAATAACAAAAACGAGGTAAGGAGAGAGAGTTATGTAAGGATAGAGAGAGATAACAGACTTGAGAGAGGATTATGTATCACCTGTCAATTAGCTGATTGCAGACCTATATCCAATCTCTTTGACATGTAAGAGAAGGTGGATACATATATATTTCACCGACACACCTGTGCTCCCATCACCATAATTCACGACGTAGTGGCACTTGTTGAACTACCAGGAATCAAGCAGAGCTCCTGTCAACGTATGCACTAGTGATAGAGAATAGGATGCCCATTGGAGAGCGTAGAACTTCTCCTGCTCATTCACCTTTGCATTTACAATCCCCACCCCCCGTGTTATCTCCTCCCATACAACTATCCATGTATACTCCTCCATCATACAACTCCAGTGGTTATACATCCTTACCCATAACACATATCCAGTGTTTACTGTCCTCCCTATCACATATCCAGGGTTTACTTACACTCCCAATAAATGAGTCACATAATCCAAAGTGGTTTACTGCCTCCCAAATCCAACATATCCAGGGTTACTGTCCTCGCACATATCAAACTATATCCAGTGTTTACTGACTATCCCATAATCAACATATCCAGTGTTATGTCCTCCCATATTCAACATATCCCCATATGTTACTCCTCCCATAGCCAACATATCCAGTGGTTACTCCTAACCCCATATCAACATATGCCAGTTTTACTTGCTCTCCCATATCAAACATATCCATTTTACTCCTCCCCATACCCAACATATCCAGTGTTACTCCTCCCATATCAAAACATATCCAGTGTATACTGAAAGCTCCTCCCATATCAAACATATCCAGTGTTTAACATCCTCCCAACCAACATATCCACGTGGTTTACTCCTCCCATATCAAACATATCCCATGTTTATCCTCCCATACCAACATATCCAGTGAGTTTACTCCTCCCATATCAACATATCAGTGGAATTTTACTCCTCCCATATTCAAACAATATCCATGTTACTTGCATCCCCCTTCAACATTACAGTGGATTTTACTCCTCCATTATCTAACATATCCATGGTTTACTGTGCCTCCCCAATCAACATATTCAGTGCGTTTACTCCTCCCATTACGACATATCCATGTTGTTACTACTCCCATAACCCGGTATCCCGATCAATACCAGTTATCCATCAACTGGTTTTCATGACTACTACTCCTCGATACCAACATATCCATGTTTACCCCCCATATCATCACATATCCATGTTTACTCCTCCCATATCAACATTATCCAGTGTTTATGCTCCTCCATTATCAATCATATCCAGTGTTTACTTCCCACATATCAACATATTCCAGTGGTTTACTCCTCCCACCAATACCAAACATATCCATTTACTCCTTCCCATATCATCATAATCCAGTGTTACTGCTCCTCCCTATCAACATATCCAGTTTACTCCTCCATATCAACAATATCCATGTTTACTCCTACCATATTCAACACTATCCATGCCGTTACTCCTCCCCATATCCATAATCCATGTTTTACCCTCCTCCACATATCAACATAATCCAGTTTACTGCTCTCTCCATTATCAACAATCCAGTAGTTTACTCCTCTATCCCATACTCAACATATCCATGGTTACTTACCTCCCATATCAATATCCATGATGGTATTAACGTGTCCTCCAATCAATACATATCCAAGTGGGTTTACCCTCCATATCAACATATCCAGTGGTTTAGCTCTCCCATATCAACAATATCAGTTGTTACTTCCTCCCATAACAACATATCCAGTGGTTTATCTCCTCCCATATCCTATCAGTACTTCCATACACTATCAGTGGTTTACTCCTCCCATATCAACATATCAGTGGTTAGTGTACCTCCTCCTTATACAACATATTCATGTTTTTCGTGTCTCCTCCCATATCAACAATATCAGGTTATTAGCTTCCTCCCATATAACATATCCATGTTTACTGTCGTTCCCATACACAACTATGTCACAGTTCTACTCCTCCCAAACCAAACATATCCAGTGTTACTCCTCCCATTACTCGAACATATCCATTGGTTCTACTCCTCCCATAATCAACAAATCCAGTATGCTATCAACTAGGTCGTGCCCTCCCATACCAACATATCCAGGTTATTGCTCCTCCACATATGTGGTATTTCCTCCCATATCCAACATGTACATGTTCCCTCACAATATCCGGTACCCTCCTATCATACATATCCATGTTTACGCCTCTCCCATATCAACATATCCAGTGTTTACTCTCCGTCCCATACAACATATCAGTGGTTTACTTGCCTCCTATAATTACACTTACTTCTCCACATATCCATATTCCATATCCATCAGGTTCCATAACATTCAGGTACCCTCCCATATTCTAACTATTCCAGTGGCTTACCTCCTCCCATATCAACATATTCCATAGTGGACTTCCTCCCATCAACTACATACTCATCAACATAATCCATGTTTACTGTGCTCCTCCCATACCAACATATACAGCTGTTTACTCCTCCCATATCAAACATATCCATGGCTCTTACTCCTCCCCATACCAACATATCTCAGTGTTTACTCCTCCCATATCAAAATATCCTGTTACTTCCCATCTCCTAACCAACATAGTTTGTCTTTCCATACGCACAGTTGTTTATCTGTGCTCCTCCCATACTGTGTGTGTGTGTGTGTGTGTGTGTGTGTGTGTGTGTGTGTGTGTGTGTGTGTGTGTGTTTGTTGCAGTGTATAGGGGTCTCAGATAATTGTTTATGAGGAGATACCAAATGGAAGATGCTGATACAATCTACTCCTCTCTTACACCACTTTGGGTGATTGACAGTGAAAGGACAGGAAACAGCAGCAGCACGGCTACAGGAAGTAAACGCCAATATATTGAAGATAATGTGACTACACCATCGTTGCTCAGCCCATGAAATCACTAGATAAAATTCAATCTTTTCCGTTTCCATCCACTCACAATAAGGATCGGGACAGTATTCACACTGCAGAGATAAGCTACCGATTTAAAAAAGTTATACAATTGGTAAAAGCAATTACAAAGTGAGGGTGGAACCAGATTGGCAGAACAATAAACTGATTGGTTTCAAAGGATTACCATTTTTATTTTGTATATTTTTTTTCTCTAAACTGAATAATATAGGTGATTTTTTAAATCTTAATTGGAAAACAAATGTTAATGATGTGGCTGATTTAGGCTGTTACCGTTGCTTGGCTGTACCTGACTGGAATGTAAAGTTCCTATCTGTCTCGTCAATTCTGGGTGACTTAGATCAAGACCTGTGTCTCCATCTAGGGTATCATGGGTAAACGGAGGGATGTCCAACAATATTCAGGGCTGATCAGTTCTACAATATGATAGTACAATTCATAAGTAAAGGGACACAGATCTTGGTCTCAATCTAGCTTCTAAATCTCACATCATAATAGCTCAATCCCGTGGTTAATGATGGCTCAATCCCGTGGTTAATGATGGCTCAATCCCGTGGTTAACGATGGCTCGATCCCGTGGTTAATGATGGCTGGATGATATGAATACTTGATGAGTTGGATGAAATGGAAGAAAATTGTATGTAATGGTCACAATTTGCCACAGTTGTAACTCAAGCAGCATTTGCTCCCTCCTWAACGTCCACAGTGGCTACTTCTACAGGATAAAGGAGAGGACAAACTGTACAGAGAGCTTTTTTTAAAGCGGAGCCTCGTTTCCCAGAGCCTTCCTAGCGTTAAAAATCATCGTTAGAACCTGACGATGTATTTTAAGTAGCCAAGGTGTTTCCCCAGAMCCTTTCGTTAGTAACGTGTCCCCCGTTTAAAAAAAAAAAGTGGAACATCTACAAGTCATCCAGATGGTTCGTAAAGCAGTGCATCATGGTTAGATGCTTTTTTTTTGCCCTTCCACTGTAGTTACAGAATATCTCCACATAGAATTATCCTAAACATAGAATTATCCTAAACATAGAATTATCCTGAACATAGAATTATCCTAAACATAGAATTATCCTAAACATAGAATTATCCTGAACATAGAATTATCCTAAACATAGATTTATCCTAAACATAGAATTATCCTAAACATAGAATTATCCTAAACGTAGATTTATCCTAAACATAGAATTATAATATTTATTCTGTCTGTCTGGGCAGAATTCAGATCAAAATTCACTACATGATGTTTCAAATGTTTCCCTTTAAATGTTTAATGATGTGCAACAACACATGGTCGGTGATGTCATTTATCAGCCAATGGGGGTAAACATAATAACCCATAATACTTGCAGCCATAAGTGGTAATGTCTTTTTTTATTTAGGAGCTAATCCGTCGTCACAATTGTGGAATAATCCTAACGTTCTCTCTACGTCCTTGTTTGGGAAACACTTTTTTAAAAAGTTGTCTGGTAAATAACAAATGGATCTGGTTCGGTCATCATCATGAGGGCCGTACATWTAACATCCGACACCTGCAAACGCAAGTCGATTTTTTGGCATAATTGGCAGGTAAGATGTCTCTCTCACCAGCCACGTTGGCGGGTGGTCAGGACTCTACAGTGCAATCATTTAACTTGCATTTAAGAATCAAAGTAAAGTTAAAAGTCAGTATGAGCCTCAATAGCTGCTTTCAAAATGTTTCTATCGTTTTGTTTCATAGCAGATAGCGGACACAAAGAACTAGCTACATATCCTATAATATCTTACAATAATAATGCTAGAGCAATACAAATAACTAGTATTATGATCCTATAACATCCTAAATGAATAATCCCAGAATAATAATAATAATAATAATCCTAGAATAACATAATAATCCAATAATATCATAGAATAATATATCCTATAATAATAATCCTATAATAATAAACCTATAATAATCATATACCAATAATAATCCTATAATAATCCTGTAATAATAATAATCCTATAATAATCCTATAATAATAATAATCCTATAATAATAATAATAATCATATACCAATAATAATCCTATAATAATAATAATCATATATCAATAATAATCCTATAATAATAATAATCCTATAATAATCCTATAATAATAATAATCCTATAATAATCCTATAATAATAATAATCCTATAATAATCCTATAATAATAATAATCCTATAATAATAATAATCATATAATAATAATAATCCTATAATAATAATAATAATCCTATTATAATAATAAATATAATGATCCTATAATAATAATAATAATTTTATAATAATAATAATAATCCTATAATAATAATAATAATCCTATAATAATAATAATAATCCTATAATAATAATAATGATCCTATAATAATAATAATCCTATGATATCCTGTAATGATAATCCTAGAATATTCTATACTAATAATCCTTTAATAATTATTATAATAATCCTATTATAATAATACTCCTATAATATCTCACCTCAAACAACATTATACTTTTTTTTTTCAAAGGCTAAGTTGTTTTTAAATGTTTGAGTTTTCTCCAACTGCTAGCGAAGACACAATGGCTACTAATAAGATGCTCTACGTAACAGACAGGACTAGAGCTAGCAGCTTGAGTGCCCTGGTTGCCAGGGTAACCTCATGCCCTTAAAGGGGGCATCTGAACATTTTAATCTCAGCTGTGATATTTTGATTAAAAGACTCAGGTCACAAAAAAATGAAATAACATTGAGCAAAATACCACATCAATTCTTACTACTGATACATTTATTATTTTAGAAACATTACAAAGCATGCTCAACCGGTTTATTTTAGTTTTATAGTGAACAAATATTTTGGCCGGTAAAAAAATCTGAGTGGCTAAAAGTTAGTTTCAGGCCCTGATCGTAATGCTTAAATAATTTTGCAACTGGGAAACGAGGCCCTGATCTCTGGACAGGGTCTTCAAAAGGGGACATACAGACACTATACCAATTTAACCACAGTCCCATATTCCATCGTCCTCCCTAGTGGGAATACATCTCACAGTGTCACTGGTCGGATAGTCCTTCTTCTTCCTGACATCTTGACTCACATCKCGAGATGTTATTCACTCTCACGCTCCAGTTACTCTCTACCCTCCCTTTCCCGTCACAGTCCTTTTCTGCTGATGTTTACGTCTGAAACATTGAAAAGTTAAGCGGGTGTCGTCTCCCCGTCTGTCCCCGCCTGCCGATATCCCAGCTGCTTGTCTTTGCCGAACCTTCCCTGATAATTGGGAGATTATGATGCGGGAGCCGGGGATCGGAGCGTAAACACTGTTTTACTATGATCTGCTTAATCATTTCCAATTGAAGCTGCACACGAGTAATTGCAAAGCCACCAATACCCCTGCTGTCAAAGCTATGATGAGCCATCAGCGACGTTCTCATGATGAGCCGAGGGAAAAAATAGAGCAATGTGATAAAGTTTCAAGAGATGTTAGGAGCTTATTGAAGAGTACCTGTGGTGATGTGATGTGTGACATGTTATGTCTTAACATCCAAGGGAAGGGAAAACCTTTGTCAAGCAGTGGATGGATTTGTTTCCTTAGTTGTATACAGATGAGTTGAGATTCTTGAAGAGGAGAGTAGACAAACAGAGCAGAAGATGACTAGTCCAGATAGTGAGTGGGACTAGACTCTAGCCTCCACGTCCTAGCCTCCAGGTTCATTGACCATGTCCTAGCCTCCAGGTTCATTGACCATGTCCTAGCCTCCAGGTTCATTGACCATGTCCTAGCCTCCAGGTTCATTGACCATGTCCTAGCGTCCAAGTTCATTGACCATGTCCTAGCCTCCAGGTTCATTGATCATGTCCTAGCCTCCAGGTTCATTGATCATGTCCTAGCCTCCAGGTTCATTGACCATGTCCTAGCGTCCAGGTTCATTGATCATGTCCTAGCCTCAAGGTTCATTGACCATGTCCTAGCCTCCAGGTTCATTGATAGTACAGATTGACCAGTTGAGTAGTCATTATTCTTGCTTCTATCAGCAAGCCTGGTGACTGGTGAGTCATTGCCAGTTCCTACACCGTCTCTGCAGGTCAGTCCTAGAGAGAGTGACGACCAGGAGGAGACTTTGCTGTTGGGGGGGAGAAAGTATGTGTATTGTTGACTTATAATCAAAGAAGAACATAGGTATATATCTTACAAGATAGTGGATACCAAGAGTCAGCTCGTCTATCTATATAACGTAAAATACAGCATAAGAGCTAGGTCTCTCATACTCATGGCAGTCGCAGCAAACAGTTACGATCACCACAACTACTCCACACACACACAGCGTACAGTACTTACAGGAGTGGTCTTATCACCTGTAGCAAGGCCAGACACACACACGACACACACACACACACACAACACCCGCCCATACTTCGTAATGTACAGGAGTGGTTTCTACACAAGACTAAGACAGATCAGTTACTACTGTAATTACAGAGTGGTTTCTACACCAGACAGACAGACTCTACTGTATTAACAAGCATCAGATGTGGTTCTACACGCGACAGACAGTCGTACTACATCTGTATACAGATGGTCACACCAGCACAGACTACTGTAAATTTACAGGTGGCTTTCTTACACAGGACAGCGACTAGTCTACTGTTAATGCACAGAGTGGTTTTCGTACATCAGTCAGCAGGACCTACTAACAGCAGTGTTCACACCAGACAGTACACTACTACGTAATACATTACAGATGGTTCTACCTCAGACGGACAGTCACACACTACGTTATATCCACACATGCTTACACCCAGCACAGACAGCACTACTACTGCATGAATTAAGAGTGGTTTCTACACCAGACAGACAGACTCCTACTGTAAATTACAGAGCTGTTCACACACAAGACAGACTCCTACTGTAATTACAGAGTGGTTTGTAACCTTCAAACCACGTCTCACGGCCCTGAACCAACTCTACATGGACACACTAAACAAAAACATGTTCTGAAAGGACCTGTTGTGTTACAGTCTGTTTCTGTCTGTGGGCCAGTCACTTTGCTCACGTCAACCTAGATCTGTAGTGAAAGGTAGATATTAAGCGTCGGATCATCAATGTAGCGAGGGGCACAGGATGTGTTTCCATGGAGACTCATGGTGCTAGGAACCACTGCTGGTTTTTTTTTCCAGTGTCAGAACCCGAAGCAACATGTCGCACAGAACAGAACTCGATGCTGCATTGACCAACAGATGATGTCATGTCAACGGTGTTCTTCTGCNCGTAGCAAGTCTGACGGTGTAGAAACACTCTGTCATTACAGTAGCAGTCTGTCTGGTGTAAGAAAACCACTCTGTAATTACAGTAGCCGTCTGTCTGGTGTAGAAACCACTCTGTAATTACAGTAGCAGTCTGACTGGTGTAGAAACCACTCTGTCATTACAGTAGCCATCTGTCTGGTGTAGAAACCACTCTGTAATTACAGTAGCAGTCTGACTGTTGTGAAAACCACTCTGTCATTACAGTAGCAGTCTGTCTGGTGTAGAAACCACTCTGTAATTACAGTAGCCGTCTGTCTGGTGTAGAAACCACTCTGTCATTACAGTAGCAGTCTGTCTGGTGTAGAAACCACTCTGTCATTACAGTAGCCGTCTGTCTGGTGTAGAAACCAACTCTGTAATTACAGTAGCCGTCTGTCCTGGTGTGAAACCACTCTGTCATTACAGTAGCCGTCTGTCTGGTGTAGAAACCACTCTCTCATTACAGTAGCATCTCTGTCTGGTGTAGAAACCACTCTGTAATTACAGTAGCCGTCTGTCTGGTGTAGAAACCACTCTGTATTTACAGTAGCCGTCTGTCTGGTGTAGAAACCATCTGTCATTACAGTAGCCGTCTGTCTGGTGTAGAAACCACTCTGTATTTACAGTAGCCGTCTGTCTGGTGTAGAAACCACTCTGTAATTACAGTAGCAGTCTGTCTGGTGTAGAAACCACTCTGTCATTACAGTAGCGTCTGTCTGGTGTAGAACCACTCTGTATTTACAGTAGCCGTCTGTCTGGTGTAGAAAACCACTCTGTAATTACAGTAGCCGTCTGTCTGGTGTAGAAAACCACACTCTGTAATTACAGTAGCAGCTGTCTGGTGTAGAAACCACTCTGTATTTTACAGGACCGTCTGTCTGGTGTAGAAACCCATCTGATTTACAGTAGCCGTCTGTCTGGTGTAGAAACCACTCTGTATTTACAGTAGCCGTCTGTCTGGTGTAGAAACCACTCTGTAATTACAGTAGCCGTCTGTCTGGTGTAGAAACCACTCTGTAATTACAGTAGCCGTCTGTCTGGTGTAGAAACCACTCTGTAATTACAGTTAGCAGTCTGTCTGGTGTAGAAACCACTCTGTATTTACAGTAGCCGTCTGTCTGGTGTAGAAACCACCCTGTAATTACAGTAGCCATCTGTCTGGTGTAGAAACCACTCTGTCATTACAGTAGCCGTCTGTCTGGTGTAAACCCACTCTGTAATTACAGTAGCCATCTGGCTGGTTAGAAACCACTCTGTCATTACAGTAGCCGTCTGTCTGGTGTAGAAACCACTCTGTAATTACAGTAGCCATCTGTCTGGTGTAGAAACCACTCTGTAATTACAGTAGCAGTGTGTCTGGTGTAGAAACCACTCTGTAATTACAGTAGCCGTCTGTCTGGTGTAGAAACCACTCTGTAATTACAGTAGCCATCCTGTCTGGTGTAGCTACTGTAATTACAGAGTGGTTTCTACACCAGACAGATGGCTACTGTAATGACAGAGTGGTTTCTATACCAGACAGATGGCTACTGTAATGACAGAGTGGTTTCTACACCAGACAGATGGCTACTGTAAATACAGAGTGGTTTCTACACCAGACAGATGGCTACTGTAATGACAGAGTGGTTTCTACACCAGACAGATGGCTACTGTAATGACAGAGTGGTTGCTAACCTCCAAACCACCTCTCACGGCCCTGAACCAACTCCACACGGACATAGTAAAACAGAGACCTGTTCTCCAAGGACTCTGGTTGAGTTATACTCTCTCTGTGAACGTCATAAGGTTCAGTCATTTTTTTTTTCATGTCAATCTAGATTTGTCAGTGAAAGGTTGTAATGATGCGTTGGATTCGTCAATTTAGTGAGGAGCCACAGGATGTGTTTCCATGGAGACTCGTGGATGGTACTAGGGACCGCTTGTATTTTTCCAGGGCGGAGATGATGTCAGAACCGGAGTAACTGGTCAAGCATGCACGGAACGTAACAGAACTGCCAGGCTGCGTTCAGCAAAGTATTCTCCTGTTCGTTTCTCTCTCTAGGACTGATCTGATCTCTGACCTGCAGGATCTGACCTGCTCTGACCTGACCTCTGACCTGATCTCTGACCTGATCTCTGACCTGCAGGATCTGACCTGATCTCTGACCTGATCTCTGACCTGCAGGATCTGACCTGCTCTCTGACCTGATCTCTGACCTGCTCTCTGACCTGATCTCTGACCTGCAGGATCTGACCTGCTCTCTGACCTGCAGGATCTGACCTGATCTCTGACCTGCAGAGGTTGAATGGTATTTGAACTGGATTTACCTCACCAGGCACCAGGCTGATAGAAACAAGATGGATGACTACTCAATCTGAACTATCAATGAAGCTGGGGGCTAGGACATGGTCAATGAAGCTGGGGGTTAGAACATGGTCAATGAAGCTGGGGGCTAGGACATGGTCAATGAAGCTGGGGGCTAGGTAAGGCCATGGTCCATTGAGCTCCGGAGGTAGATGGTCAATGAAGCCTGGAGGCTAGGAAATGGTCAATGAAGCTGGGGGCCTGGTGTGTATGTAGATATGGGGTGACATGGCAATGAAGCTGGGGGCTAGACCATGGTCATGGTGGGTAGGTGGTCAATGAAGCTTGGGGGTTAGAACATGGTCAATGAAGCTGGGGGATAGGCATGGTTGAAGTGGGAGTATAGGGTGACAATGAAGCCGGGGGCCTAGGACATGGTCATGAAGCTGGGGCTTAGGACATGGTCAATGAAGCTGGGGGCTAGGACAATGGTCAATGAAGCAGGGGGTTAGGCACATGGACAATGCGATGGGGGGGTGGTATGCTGGGGCTAGGATGGTCAATGAAGGCTGGGGGCTAGACATGGTCAATGAAGCTGGGGGCTAGACATTGGTCAATGAAGCTGGGGTGCAAATGGTCCAATGAAGCTGGGGTAGATTTGAGCTGGTCAATGAAGCTGGGGGCTAGGACATTGGTAATGAAGCTGGGGGTTAGAACATGGTCAATGAAGCTGGGGGCTTAGGACATGTCTGATAGGGGGCAGATAGGAACATGGTCAATGGAGCGGGCCTAAGACATGGTCCAATGAAGCTGGGGGTTAGAACATGGTCAATGAAGCTGGGGGTTAGAACATGGTAAATGAAGCTGGGGGCTAGGACATGGTCAATGAGGGGGGCTAGGACATGGTCATGAAAAGCTGGGGGCTAGGACATGGTTGGAATGGGGTTAGAACATGGTCAATGAAGCTGGGCGTTAAGTGAGCTAAGGACACATGGTCAATGAAGCTGGAGCTAGATGGTCATGAAATGGGGTTGAACAGTCAAATGAAGCTGGAGGCTAGGACATGGTCAATGAAGCTGGAGGCTAGGACATGGTATGACCCTTCTGAAGCAGTCTTGGAGGTTTGCTGAAGGAAGAAGAATGACTGTAGCAGGGAAGGGTCCTTGTCTTTTCTACTAAACTTGACTGTACTACTCTCAAGCTATTCCTACTGGTCTTTTCAACTTCTTAAAGGAAACCCACTCTTAGTGGACTCACCAGTTTGCTGATAGAAACCGTAATTGAAGCATGAAAGGTTTTGATCTAGGGTCTAGACCCAGTCTCTACCTGGACTAAGTCACCTCCTGCTCTGTGGTTGGTCTGCTCTGTTTTTTCAATAAACTCATCTGTGGATCCAAGCTTAGGGATCCCAATCCATCCACTGCTTTAACCAAGCCTTTTTTTTTCCCTCGCTTGGAATGTTAAGACACATGTCCACCCTCCCACTGGTCTCTCCAGTAATGCTCTTTTAGCATCTCTTGGATGTTAGACACATGTCACATCACCACTGGTATCTCCAGTAATGCTATTTTTACATCTCTTGGATGTTATAGACAAATGTACCAATCAAACCCACTGGTACTACTCCACCAGTAAATGCTATGTTACATCTCTTGGATGTTAAGACAAACATGTCAACATCACCCCTTGGTCTTCTCCAGTCGGCTCTTTAATACATCTCTTGCAACTGTAGTACATTGCTTCTGTTTTTCTCCTCTTCGCTCTCCTTGAAAACCTTGCCGCTGAAAGGCTCTTTATCATAGCTTTTGACTGGAGAGAGGTGTTGG
>NW_019943011.1:271339-286203 GCF_002910315.2 Salvelinus sp. IW2-2015 | reverse complement strand
AGACGAGAGGAAGACGGAGGAGAAGAGGAGACCGAGAGACGAGAGGGAAGACGGAGGAAGACGGAGAGAAGACGAGAGGAAGACAGGAGGAAGACGGGAGGAAAGACGAGAGGAAGACGGGAGGCAAGACGAGAGGAAAAAGAGAGGAAAGACGAGGGAAGACGAGAGGAGACGGGGAGAGGAGACGAGGAGGAAGACGAGAGGAAGACGAGAGGAAGACGGGAGGAAGACCGGGAGGAACGACGGGAGAAACGGGGAAAAGACGGAGGAAGACGAGAGAAGAGAGAAACGGGAGGAGACGAGACAACGAGAGGAAGACGGAGAGGAGGAAGACGAGAAGACGGAGGAAGCGAGAGAGAGAGGGAGAGAAAGACCAAGCCGGAGGAGGGGAGAAAAGAGACAGAGAACGAACGGGAGGAGACGAAGGAAACAGGAAAAAAAAAAAAAGACGGGTAGAGGGGGGTGAAACGCAGGAGGCAAAAAGACGAGAGGAAAACGAGAGGAAGACGAAGAGGAAGACGGAGAGAAGACGAAGGAAGACGGGAGGAAGGAAACGAGGGAAGACGAGAGGAAGACGAGAGGAAGACTTCGTCTTTCCTCTCGTCTTCCTCCCATCTTTCCTTCCCTAGTGGAATACATCTGCAGTGTAACTGGTCTGATATGTTACGAAGAAAAGGCTCTGGGAAACTTGGCTGCTAAAAATACATTTTGTAAGGGAGAGTTTCAAACGATGATATTAACGATACGAAAGGCTCTTGGAGAAACAAGGCCTTCAGCTTTAAAAAGCTCCTCTGCACTGTATTGTCCTCTCCTTGATCCTGTAGAAATTAGCCACTGTGGACGTTAGGAGGTTGGAAACATGTGATTGGAGTACCACTGTGGGACGTTTAGAGGAGAGAGAACATGGTGATTGAGTCCACTGTGGACGTTTAGAAGGAGAGAGAACATTGGGTGATTGAGTAGACTGTGGACGTTTAGGAGGGAGAGAGAAGATTGGTGATTGAGTTACCACTAGGACGTTTAGGAGGTTGGAGGAACATGTGATTGAGTTTACCACTTGGACGTTAGAGTGAAGAAGAAACATGGTGATGAGTTCACTGTGGACGTTTAGGAGGAGAGAGAACATGGTGATTGGAGTTAGGGACTGTGGACGTTTAGAGAGTAGAGAAATGGTGATTTGAGTTACACTGGGGACGTGTAGTGAGGTTGGAGGAACATGTGATTGAGTTAGGGGACTGTGGACGTTTAGTAGGAGAGAAACATGGTGATTGAGTTAAGACTGTGGGACGTTTTAGGAGAGAGAGAACATGGTGATTGAGTTACACTGTGGACGTTTAGGAGTTTGGAGAACGAAAACATGGTGAGTTGAGTTAATAAGACATGTGGACGTTAGGACGAGTTTGAAAACATGGTTATGAGTTCTAACTGTGGACGTTTAAGGATTGGAAAACATTGAGTGATTGATGTTAATCATCGTGTGACGTATTTAGGCACAAGTACCAGATTACGTGGAGATGACAGTACGACTCGTGAGGTTAGAAGAGAATGCACACAGTGTTGAAGACACTGTGACGTCTTAAGGTGGAGAAATGGTTGATAGGAGTGGACGATTTGGAAAAGAACAATGTGTCGATTGAGTCATAGTCACATGTGGACGTTTAGAAGGAGAGGAGAACAGTGATTGAGTATAGCACGTACGTGGACGTTAATAAGGAGAGAGATGGGAACTTGATTGAGTTAAGACTGTGAGCGGTTTAGGAGGTTGCGAAGTACACATGGTGATGATTTACACTGTGGGGAACGTTCAGGAGGAGAGAGCAACATGAGTGATTAGGTATTACATTCTAGGTGGACGATTTTAGGAGGTTGAGAATACAAGGTAAACGAAATCCACTGGTTGCCATTGCAGTTACACTGTGGACCGTTTAGGAGGAGGTTGAGCAATTTGGCTGATACTGAGTTAAACACTTCGGACGTGTAGAGTGAAACAGGTACTTGACGTTAGACTGTGGACGTAGATAGCGAGAGATGAAGCTGTAGCTTAGCTTCGACCGTGGTTTGGGATGATGGAGTAAATGGTGATGATAGCTTACGCATAGCGACTGATTTTAGGACGGAGAGAGAACCATGGGTGGATTAGGAGCCTCTACACTTGTTGGACGTTTTAGGAGAAGAGTAAGATACATGGTGAATTGAGTGGTAGAGACTTGGCGACTTTTTAGGAGGGTTGGAGAATCATGGTGATTGAGGTTACACTGTGGCGATCGTTTAGGAGTTATGCGACAGAGAAACATCGTTCGAATTGATTACCACATGTGGTACGTATCAAAGGAGAGAAGAGACATTGGTGTATGAGTTAGACTTGACGTGTTAGAAAGAGAAGAGAATCATAGGATGATTTGAGTTTCAACTGTGGGACGTATTAGAGAGTTGGGAAACATGGTGATTGAGTCTTAGACAGTCGGACGCTTAGGAGGAGATGGAGACACGGAATGGTGATTGAGACTTAGTACTGTGGACGGTTTTAGAAGGAGAGAGAAACTATGGTGATTGAGGTCTAGACTAGTGGTGGACCGTTTTAGGAGGAGAGAACTTGGTCGACTTGAGTTCGACTGTGGACGTTGTAGAGAGGTTGGAGATATACACTGGGATGGTTGACGAGTACAGTGGACGTTAAGGAGAGAAGAGAACATGGTGATTGAAGTTAACACTGTGGTACGTTCTAGCGAGGTTGAGAACATGTATGATTAGAGTTACACTTGGACGTTTAGGGCGTTGAGAAACATGGTGATTGTGAGATAGGACTGTGGACGTTTAGGAGGTTGTGAGAACTATTGGTGATTGATGAGTTACACTGTGGACGTATAGGAGGTTTGGAGAAACATGGTTGATTGAGTATAGCTACTGTGTGAGATCGTTTAGGAGAGTTGGAGAAACATGGCTGATTGAGTTACACTGTGGAACGTTTTAGAGAGGAGAGGAAGACCATAGTGATTGAGTTTACAACTGTGGACGTTTAAGAGGGTTGGAGAACATAAGGCTGAGATTGTTAGTTACACTGTGATCGTTTAGGAGGAGAGAGAACATGGTGATTTGATCTACACTGTGGCCGTTTAGGACGGTTGGAGAACATTGGTGATTGAGGTTACACTTGTCGACGTTTAGGAGGAGAGAAACATCGGTGATTGAGTTTAGGACTGTGGACGTTTAGAAGGAAGAGAGAACATTGGTGAGTTGAGTTACACCTGTGGACGTTTAGGAGGTTTGGCATGAACATGGTGATTGGATGTTATAGAACTGTGGACGTTTAGTGGAAGGAGAAGAGAACATGGTGATATGGAGATTAGACTGTGGACGTTTAGAAGGAGAGAGAACCATGACTTGATTGAGTTAGACTGTGGATCGTTTAGGAGTTGGAGAATTGGTTGATTGTAGTTAGTACTTGTGGACGTTTAGGAGGTGGAGAACATGTTGATGGAGTTAGATCTAATGGATGTTTAGGAGGTGGAGAGAAGAACATTGGTGATTGATTACACTGTGGACGTTTAGGAGGTTCGGAAACGAGTGTAGATTGAGTTAGACTGTGGACGTTTTAGGAGGTTGGAGAAACATGGTATTGAGTTACACTGTGGACGTTTAGGAGGAGACGAGAATTCATGGTGATTGAGTTACCACTTGGAGCTTAGGAGTTGGCAGAATGTGATGAGTTACACAATCGTGCGACGTTTTAGGAGCGTTGGAGGAACATGGTGATTGAGTTACAACTGTGGATGTTTACGGAGGGGAGAAACATGGTGATTGAGTTAGACTGTGGACGTTTACGAGGCAGAGAGAACATGTGGTGATTGAGTTACCACTGTGACGTTTAGGAGTTCAGAACATGGTGATGAGTACACGGTGGACGTTTAGGAGGTTGGAGAACATGGTGATTGAGTTAGACTGGACGTTTAGGAGGTTGGAGAACATGTGATTGAGTAGACTGTGGACGTTTAGAGGAGACGAGAACAATGTGATTGAGTATAGACTGGGGACGTTTAGGAGGTTGGAGAAACATGTGATTGAGTTACACTGTGGACGTTTAGAAGGAGAGAGAACATGGTGATTGAGTTACACTGTGGACGTTTAGAAGGGAGAGAGAAACTTGGTGATTGAGTTAGACTGTGGGACGTTTAGGAGGAGAGAGAAGATGGTGATGATTACACGTGAGACGTTTAGGAGGTTGGAGAACAGTGGTGATTGAGTTACACTGTGGACCGTTTTAGGAGGGAGAGAGAACATGGTGATGAGTTAACACTGTGCGACGTTTAGGAGGAGAGAGAACATGGTGATTGAGTTAGACTTGTGACGTTTAGGAGGAGAGAGAACATTGGTGATTGAGTTACACTGTGACGTGTAGGAGGTTGAGAACATGGTGATTGAGTTAGATTGGACGTTTTAGTAGGAGAGAGAACATGGTTGATTGAGTTAGGACTGTGACGTTTAGGAGGAGAGAGAACATGGTGATGAAAGTTACACTGTGGGCGTTTAGGAGGAGAGAGAAGCATGTGATTGAGTAGACTGATGACGTTTAGGAGGTTGGAGAACATGGTGATTGAGTTACACTGGTGGACGTTAGGAGTTGGAGAACATGGTGATTGAGTTACACTGTGACGTTTAGGAGAAGAGAAACATGGTGATTGAGTTACACTGTGGACGTTTAGGAGTTGGAGAAATGGTGATTGGAGTTAGACTGTTCGTACGTTTAGGAGGAGAGAGAACATGGTGATTGAGTTAGACTGTGGACGTTTAGAAGAGATAGAACAAATGGTGATTGAGTAGATGTGGACGTTTAGGAGGAGAGAGAACATGGTGATTGAGTTAGACTGTGGACGTTTTAGAAAGGAGAGGAGAACATGGTATGAGTTAGACTGTGGGACGCTTTAGGAGGGAGAGAACATGGTGATTTGAGTTTAGACTTGTGGACGTTTAGGGAGGAGAGAGAAACTGTGGTGATTGAGTTTAGGACTGTGGACGTTTGGAGGTTGGAGAACATGGTGCATTGAGTTCACTTGGACGTTTAGGAGGAGGAGAGAAACATGTGATTGAGTTAACACTGTGGACGTTTAGGAGGTTGGAGAACATGGTGATTGAGTTACACTGTGGACGTTAGGAGGTTGGAGAACATGTGCATGAGTTTAGACTGTGAACGTTTTAGGAGGTTGGAGAACATGTGAAATGAGTTACACTTGCGACGATTTAGGAGTTGGAGAACATGGTGATTAGTTACCCATGTGGACGTTTAGGAGGTTGGAGAACATGGTGATGAGTTACACTGTGGACGTTTAGGAGGAGAGAGAACATGGTGATTGAGTTACACTGTGGACGTTTAGCAGGTTGAGAACATGGTGATTGAGTTACACTGTGGACGTTTTAGGAGGAGAGAGAACATGGTGATTTGAGTCACTGTGGACGGTTAGGAGGTTGGAAGAACAGTGGTTATTGAGTTAACTGTGGACGTTTAGGAGGAGATAGAACATGGTGATTGAGTTGACTGATGACGTTTAGAAGGAGAGAGAACATGGTGATTGAGTACACTGTGGACGTTTAGGAGCGTTGGAGAAACATTGGTTGATGAGTTTAGGACTTTGGACGTTTAGGAAGGAGAGAGAACATGGTGGATTTGAGTTTAGACTGTGGACGTTTAGAAGGAGAGAGACATGGTGATTGAGTTAGACTGTGGACGTTTATGAGGTTGAGAACTTGGTGAGGTGAGTTTAGACTGGACGTTTAGGAGGTTTGGAGGAAACATGGTGATTGAGTTAGCTGTGATGTTTAGGAGGAGAGAGAACATTGTGATTGAGTTACACTGTGGACTTTAGGAGGTTGGAGAACATGGGTGATTGAGTTAGACTGTGACGTAGGAGGTTGGAGAACATGTGATTGAGTTACACTGTGGACGTTAGGAGGAGAGAGGAACATGGATGATTGAGTTACACTGTGGACGTTTTAGGAGGTTGGAGAACATGGTGATTGAGTACAAACTGTGGACGTTTAGGAGGAGAGAGAACATGGTGATTGAGTTACACTGTGGACGTTTAGGAGGTTGGAGAACATGGTGATTGAGTTACAATGTGGACGTTTAGGAGGTTGGAGAACATGGTGATTGAGTTACACTGTGGACGTTTAGGAGGTTGGAGAACATGGTGATTGAGTTAGACTGTGGACGTTTAGGAGGTTGGAGAACATGGTGATTGAGTTAGACTGTGGACGTTTAGGAGGAGGGAGAACATGGTGATTGAGTTAGACTGTGGACGTTTAGGAGGTTGGAGAACATGGTGATTGAGTTACACTGTGGACGTTTAGGAGGTTGGAGAACATGGTAATTGAGTTAGACTGTGGACGTTTAGGAGGTTGGAGAACATGGTGATTGAGTTACACTGTGGACGTTTAGGAGGTTAGAGAACATGGTGATTGAGTTACACTGTGGACGTTTAGGAGGTTGGAGAACATGGTGATTGAGTTACACTGTGGACGTTTAGGAGGTTGGAGAACATGGTGATTGAGTTACACTGTGGACGTTTAGGAGGTTAGAGAACATGGTGATTGAGTTAGACTGTGGACGTTTAGGAGGTTGGAGAACATGGTGATTGAGTTAGACTGTGGACGTTTTGTGACCCATTTACTTGCAATTGACTCCCGTTTCATCCCATCGACACGTCCAACTCATATGAAGTCTTCATGTCATCCAGCCATCAGCCACGGGATTGAGCCATTATGATGTGAGATTTAGAAGCTTCGACCCAGATCTTCATCCCTTTATTCATGAATGTGCTATGATACGGTAGACCTGATCAGCCCGGTATATTGTTGGACAACCCATGAAGCAAGATGAAGACCCAAATTCAATGAATGACTCATTATCCCTTCGTTCCTGGATGTTCCTTCCAGCCCTCTATATCGTGTTTATGTGATCCTCTAAGTCACCTGGGTTTACCAGACAGACAGGAACTTTCATTTATCATTCCAGTCAGGCACAGCAAAGTAGCGTTCACAGTCTAAATTAGCCACGTCATTAATGTGTGTTTTCCAATGAAGATTTAAAATCACAGAGAACATGGTCATTGAGTTAGACTGTGGACGTTTAGAGGAGAAGAACTTGGTGATTGAGTTCAGACTGGTGACGTTTAGGAGGTTGGAGAACATGGTTGATGTAGTTTACACTGTGGACGTTTAGGAGGAGAGAGAACCATGGTGATGAGTTACACTGTGTGACGTTAGAGGTTGGAGAACATGGATATTGATTACACTGTGGACGTTTCAGGAGTTGAAACATGGTGATCTGATAGGACTGTTGGACGTTTAGGAGGTTGGGAGAACATTGGTGATTGGAGTACACTGGGACGTTTAGGAGGTTTGGAAGAACATGTTGAATTGAGTACTACACTTGTGGACGTTCGAGGTTGAGAACATGGCTATTGTATTACACTTGTGGACGTTTAGGAGGAGAGAGAACATGTATTGAGTTACAACTGTGGACGTTTAAAGGTTGGAGACATGTCGGATGTGTTAGTGTACCACTGTGGACGTTTAGGAGGAGAGAGAACATGGTGATTGAGTTACACTGTGACGTTTAGGAGGTTGGAGAACATGGTGATTGAGTTACACTGTGACGTTTAGGAGAGAGAGAAACATCGCGTAGATTGAGTTAGACTGTGGACGTTTAGAAGAAGAGAGAAATGGTGATTGATTACACTTGGACGTTTAGAGTTGAAACATGTATGAGTTAGACTGTGACGTTTAGGAGGAGAGAGAACATGGTGATTGAGTTAGACTGTGGACGTTTAGAAGGAGAGAGAACATTGGTGATTGAGTTAGACTGTGGACGTTTAGGAGTTGGAGAACTTGGTGATTGAGTTAGACTGTGGACGTTAGGAGGTGGAGAACAAATGTTGATTGAGTTAGACTGGGATGTTTAGAGAGGAGAGAAAACATGTGAGTTGAGTTACACTGTGACTTTAGGAGGTTGGAGAACATGGTGATTGAGTTAGACTGTGGACTTTAGGAGGTTGGAGAACATGGTGATTGAGTTACACTGTAGACGTGAGGAGAGAGAGAAACATGGTGATTGGAATTACACTGTGACGTTTTAGGAGTGTGGAGAACATGGTGATTGAGTTACAATGTGGACGTTTAGGAGCCGTTGGAAAGAACATAGTGATTGAGTTACACTGTGATGTTTAGGACGTGGAGAACATGGTGAGTTGAGTTAGACTGTGGACGTTAGAGGAGAGAGAACATGGTGAATTGATTACACTGTGACGTTAGGAGGTCGGAGAACATGGTGATTGAGTACACTGTGGACGTTTAGGAGGTTGGAGAACATGGTATTGAGTCTAGACTGTGGACGTTTAGGAAGGTTGGAGAACATGGTGATTGAGTTAGACTGTGGACGTTTAGGAGAGAGAACATGGTGATTGAGTAGAAACTGGACGTTTAGGAGGTTGGAGAACATGTGATTGAGTTACACTGTGGACGTTTGGAAGGAGAGAGAACATGGTGATTGAGTTACACTGTGGACGTTTAGAAGAGAGAGAAACTGGGTGATGAGTTAGACTGTGGAGCGTTAGGAGGAGAGAGAAGATGGTGATTGAGTTACACTGAGGACGTTTAGAGGTTGGAGAACATGGTGATTGAGTTACACTGTGGACGTTTAGGAGGGAGAGAGAACATGGTATTGAGTTACACTGTGGACGTTTAGGAGAGAGAGACATGGTAATTAGTGAGACTGTGGACTTTAGAGGAGAAGAACATTGGTGATTGAGTTACACTGTGGACGTGTAGGAGGTTGGAGAACATGGTGATTGAGTTAGACTGTGGACGTTTAGTAGGAGAGAGAACATGGTGATTGAGTTAGACTGTGGACGTTTAGGAGAGAGAGAACATGGTGATTGAGTTACACTGTGGCGTTTAGGAGGATAGAGAACATGTGATTGAGTTAGACTGTGACGTTAGGAGTTGGAGAACATTGATTGAGTTACACTGTGGACGTTAGGAGTTGGAAACATGGTGATTGAGTTACACTGTGGCGTTTAGGAGGAGAGAGAACATGGTGATTGAGTTACACTGTGACGTTTAGGAGGTGAAATGATTGAGTTAGACTGCGACGTTTAGAGGAGAGAGAACAGTGGTGATTGAGTTAGACTGTGGACGTTTAGAAGGATGAGAGAAACATGGTGATTGAGTTAGACTGTGGACGTTTAGGAGGAGAGAGAAGCATGGTGATTGAGTTAGACTGTGGACGAGATAAGGATTAGGAGAGAGAACATGGTGATTGAGTTACACGTGGACGTTTAGAGGAGAGAGAGAACAGTTATTGATTTAGACTGTGGACGTTTGGAGGGAGAAGAACTGGTGATTGAGTTAGACTGGACGTTTAGAGAGGTTGGAGAACATGTGATTGAGTATACACTGTTGGACGTTTTAGGAGGTCAGAGAGAACATGGTGATTGCAGTTACACTGTGGACGTTTAGGATTGAGAAACATGGTGATGAGATTACACTGTGACTTTAGGAGGTTGGAAACATGTGATGAGTTAACTGGACGTTAGGAGTTGGGAACAATGGTGATTGAGTTACACTGTGGACGTTTAGAGAGTTGGAGAACATGGTGATTGAGTTACACTGTGGACGTTTAGGAGGTTGAGAACATGGTGATTGAGTTACACTGTGGACGTTTAGAGGAGAGGAACATGGTGATTGAGTTACACTTGGACTTAGGAGGTTGGAGAACATGTGATTGATTAACTGACGTTTAGGAGGAGAGAGAACATGGTGATTGAGTTACACTGTGGACGTTTAGAGGTGGAGAACAGTGGTGATTGAGTTAACTGTGACGTGTAGGAGGAGAGAACATTGATTGATTAGACTGGCGTTTAGAAGGAGAGAAACATGTGATGAGTTACACTGTGTGACGTTTAGGAGTTGGAAACATGGGTGATAGTTAGGACTGTGGACGTTTAGGAGGAGAGAGAACATGGTGATTGAGTTAGACTGTGACGTTAGAAAGAGAGAGTAACATGGTGATTGAGTTAGACTGTGGACGTTATGGAGGTTGAGAACTGGTGATTGAGTTTAGATTTGTGACGTTATAGGAGTTGGAGGAACATGTGATTGAGTTAGACTGTGGATGTTAGGAGAGAGAGAACATGTTGATTGAGTTACACTGTGGACGTTTAGGAGGTTGGAGAACATGGTGATTGAGTTAGACTGTGACTTAGGAGGTTGAGAACATGGTGATTGAGTACACTTGGACGTTAGAGAGTAGAGAACATGTGATTGAGTACACTGGGACGTTTAGGAGTTGGAGAACATGGTAGATGAGTTAACAATCTGGACGTTTAGGAGGTTGAACATGTGATTGAGTTACACTGTGGATGTTTAGGAGTTTGCGAGAACATGGTGATTGAGTTAGACTGTGGACGTTAGGAGGAGAGAGAACATGTGATTGAGTTACACTGTGGACTGTTAGGAGGTAGAGAACATGGTTGATTGAGTTACACTGTGGACGTTTAGGAGGTTGGATGAACATGTGATTGAGTTAGACTGTGACGTTTAGGAGGGAGAACATGTGATTGAGTTAGACGGGACGTTTAGGAGGAGAGAGAACATTGTGATTGAGTTAACTGTGGACGGTTTAGGAGGTTGAGAACATGGTTATTGAGTTACACTGTGACGTTCTGTATTGAGTTAGACTGTGGACGTTTAGGAGGTTGGAAACATGGTGATTGAGTTACACTTGGACGTTTAGAGGTTGGAGAACATGTGCATTGAGTTTAGATTTGGACTTTAGAGGAGAGTAGAACATGGTGATTGATTAGGACTGTGGACGTTAGAGGTTGGAAACATGGTGATTGATTACACTTGGACGTTAGGAGGTTGGAGAAACTGTTAATTGATTTAGACGTGGACGTTTAGGGAGGTTGGAGAACATGCGTGATTGAGCTTACACTTGTGGACGTTTAGAGTTTGGGAGAACATGGTGATTGAGTTAGACTGTGGACTTTTTGGACCCATTTACTTGCAATTGACTCCCGATTCATTCCCATCGACACGTCCAACTCATATGAAGTCTTTCATGTCATCCAGCCATCAGCACGGATTGAGCCATTATGATGTGAGATTTAGAAGCTTCGACCCAGATCTTCATCCCTTTATTCATGAAGTGCTTATGAACGGTAGACCTGATCAGCCCGGTATATTGTTGGACAACCCAATGAAGCAAGATGAAGACCCAAATTCAATGAATGACTCATTATCCCTCGTGTCCTGGATGTTCCTCAGCCCTCTATATCTGTTTATGTGATCCTCTAATCACCTGGGTTTACCAGACAGACAGGAATCTTCATTTATCATTCCAGTCAGGCACAGCAAAGTAGCGTTCACAGTCTAAATTAGCCACGTCATTAATGTGTGTTTTCCAATGAAGATTTAAATCACGGACATAATTCAGCGCACACACACACACACACCACACCACACGCGCGACCACACACCACACACACACACCACACACCACACACACCACAACACACACACACACACACACACACAACGCTTCCCCATGGCAATAGGCTGCCCATATGTCCCTATCCAATCAGGACCTGACCTAGAAGTTTACATACCAGCATGTCTGATTAATCTAAATAGGGAGGACAGACTGACAATCTCTCTGAGAAGTGTAGGTGTAGGCTGATTTGACAGACTGACATCTCTCTGGAGAAGGTTTAGTCTAGGCTGATGTGACAGACTGACATCTCTCTGAGGAGCGTTTAGGTCTAGTGATTTGACAGACTGACATCTCTCTGGAGAGGTTTAGGTCTAGGCTGATTGACAGACTGACATCTCTCTGAGGTTTAGTCTACCTGATTTGACGACTGACATCTCTCTGGAGTTTAGGTCTAGGTGATTTGACAGACTTGACATCCTCTCTGGAGAAGGATTAGGTCTAGGCTGATTTGACAGACTGACACACTCTCTGGAAGATAGGTCTAGGCTGATTTGACAGACTGACATCTCTCTGGAGAAGGTTAGGTCTAGGCTGATTGACAGACTGACATCTCTCTGAAAGGATTAGGTCTAGGCTGTTTGACAGACTGACATCTCTCTGGAGAATGATTAGTCTGGCTGATTTGACAGACTGACATCTCTCTGGAAGGTTTAGTTCTAGGCTGATTTGACAGACTGACATCTCTCTGAAAGGTTTATGTCTAGGCTGATTGTTTTGAGGCCAGCATCGCTAGATATTACAAATAGGCGCGTTAAACAGTCTAAATGAGAAACATTTGTTTTTGCCAATGAAGATTTAAAATCACTTACATAATTCACTTCAGAAAAAAGTACCAAATAGAAAAAGTGAATCTTTTAACAATCACTGTATGGTTCTGCCATCTGGTTCCCACCACTCACTTGGTAATTGCTTTTACAATTGTATTACTTTTAAAGCTGTAGTTTATTCTCAACATGTGAATATAATAATCAACCCCGAAAAGGCAACGATTGATTTCCTAGTGTTTAACGGCTGAGCAACGACAGTGAGTCACGTTATTTTCAACTATTGGCCGTTCACTTCCTTAACCGGCTGTACTGCTGCTGTTTTAATCAGTTCCTGTCGTTTCAATGTCAATTAATCAGAGTGTGTAACGGGTAGTAGAGGTACATCACCTTCCAGTTACTATCTCCTCATAGACATATAGAGGTATCTCCTCATGACAGTAGTAGAGGGTATCCCTCATAGACAGTAGTAGAGGATCTCCATAGACAGTAGTAGAGGTATCTCCTCATAACAGTAGTAGAGGGTATCTCCCCATAGACAGTAGTAGAGGGTATCTCCCATAGACAGTAGTAGAGGGTATCTCCCCGATAGAACAGTAGTAGAGGGTATCTCCCCATAGACGTAAGAGGTATCTCCCCATAGACAATAGTAGTGTATCTCCCCATGACGTAGTAGAGGTATCTCCCATATACAGTAGTAGAGGGTATCTCCCATAACAGTAGTACAGGGTATCTCCCATAGACAGTAGTAGAAGGTATCTCCCCATGACAGTAGTAGATGTATCTCCCCATTGACAGTAGTATGAGTATCTCCCCATGACAGTAGTAGAGGTATCTCCTCATATGACAGTAGTAGAGGGTATCTCCTCATAGACAGTATGTAGAGGGTATCTCTCATAGACAGGAGTAGAGTGTATCTCCTCATAGACAGTAGTAGAGGGTATTCTCCTATAGACACGTAGTAGAGGTATCTCCCCATAGACAGTAGTAGAGGTATCTCCTCATGACAGTAGTAGAGGATCTCCCCATAGACAGTTAGTAGAGGGTATCTCCCCATATACAGTAGTAGAGGGTATCTCCCTAGACAGTAGTAGAGGTATCTTCCCCATTGACAGTAGTGATCATAGGTATTCTCCCCATTGACAGTAGTAGATGGTATCTCCCATTGACAGATAGATCGTTCTCCCCATTGACAGAGTAGATGGTATTCCCCATTGACAGTAGTATGAGGTATCTCTCATAGACAGTATAGAGGTATCTCCTCATAGACAGAGATGAGTATCTCCTCATAGACATAGTAGAGTATCTCCTTCATAGACAGTAGAATAAACTAGAGGTATCTCCTCATTAGACAGTAGTAGAGGGTATCTCCTCCATTGACAGTAGTAGAGGTATCTCCTTACAATGACGTAGTAGAGGGTATCTCCTCATAGCAGTAGTAGAGGTATCTCCCATAGACAGAGTATGTCATAGAGAGACTCCTCATTAACAGTAGTAGAGGTATCTCCTTCATTACAGTAGTAGAGGGTATCTCCTCATTACAGTAGTAGAGGGTTCTCTCATAACAGTATAGAGGGTATCTCCATAGACAGTAGTAGGGAGCTCCCATAACATAGTAGAGGGTTCTCCTCATAGACAGTTAGGAGAGGTACCATCACCTTCCAGTTACTATCTCCTTCATAGACAACTGGTGAGACCGCTTTTCTGAGACCCCTACACACTACGATGTGCACACACCAACGCAAACAAACACACACACACACCCACACAACAACTACACACACACACACAAACCACAACACACATCACACACACCACACACACAAAAAGCTTCCCAGTGCATAGCTGCCCAAATGTCCTTCCACATCATGGACCTGCCTAGAGTTTTACATAACCAGTCTGATTATCTTCAATGTGAGGACAGACTGCCATCTCTCTGAGACAGGTTAAGGTCAGGGCCTGATTTGACAGACTCCAATCTCCTGGAGAAGGTTTAGCTAGGCTGATTTGACAGGACTGCCTCTCTCTGAGAAGGTTAAGGTCAGGCTTGATGTGGACAGACTGCAGTCTCTCGGAGTAAGTTTAGGTCTAGGCGATGTGACAGACTGCCATCGTTCTGGAGAAGTTTAAGGTCTAAGGCTGATTGAAGACTGCCATCTTCTGGAGAAGGTTTAGGTCTAGGCTGTGTGACCGACTGCTTATTTCTCTCTGGAGAAGCGTTTAGGTCTAGGTTTGATTTGACAGAGGGAAGGAGCAGAAGAGACGAGGGAAGGATAGGAGAGGAGATATAGAAGTTGGAGAGGATAAGAGGAGAGAGAGAGGAGAGAGAGGATAGAAGAGGAAGTAGAAGTATGGAGAGGATAAAGGGAGAGAGAGGAAGAGGAGGAGAGAAGGATAGGAAGAGGAGGATAGAAGTTGGAGGATAAGAAGGAGAGAGGGAGAGGAGAGGAGTGAGGAGAGAGGATATAGAAGTGGAGATAGACATGGAGAGAAAGAGGAGAGAGGAAGCGTAGAGGAGGAAGAAAGTAGAGAGAGGAGATAGAAGTGGAGAAGAT
>NW_019943011.1:264278-271314 GCF_002910315.2 Salvelinus sp. IW2-2015 | reverse complement strand
GGACATAATTCACGCACACACACACACACACACACCACACGCGCGACCACACACACACACACACACACTCCACAACACACACACACACACACACAACACACACACACACACAACGCTTCCCCATGGCAATAGGCTGCCCATATGTCCCTATTCCAATCAGGACCTGCCTAGAGTTTACATACCAGCAGTTCTGATTAATCTAATATGAGGACAGACTGAACATCTCTCTGGAGAAGGTGTAGGTGTAGGCTGATTTGACGACTGACATCTCTCTGGAGAAGGTTTAGGTCTAGGCTGATGTGACAGACTGACATCTCTCTGAGAGGAGGTTTAGGTCTAGTGATTTGACAGACTGACATCTCTCTGGAGAAGGTTTAGGTCTAGGCTGATTATGCAGACTGACATCTCTCTGGAGGTTATTGGTCTACCCTTGATTTGACGACTGACATCTCTCTGGAGTTTAGTCTAGGCTGATTTGACAGACTTACATCTCTCTGGAGAAGGATTAGGTCAGGCTGATTTGACAGACTGACATCTCTCTGGAGAGGATTAGGTCTAGGCTGATTTGACAGACTGAATCTCTCTGGAGAAGGTTTAGGTCTAGGCTGATTTGACAGACTGACATCTCTCTGGAGAAGGATTAGGTCTAGGCTGATTTGACAGACTGACATCTCTCTGGAGAAGGATTAGGTCTAGGCTGATTTGACAGACTGACATCTTCTGGAGGGTAGGTCTAGGCTGATTTGACAGACTGACATCTTCTGGAGAAAGGTTTATGTCTAGGCCTGATTGTTTTGAGGCCCAGCATCGCTTAGATATTACAAAGTAGCAGCGTTAACAGTCTAAATGAGAAACATTTGTTTTGCCAATGAATGATTTAAAATCACTACATAATTCACTTCAGAAAAAGTACCAAATAGAAAAAGTGAATCTTTTAAACAATCACTGTATTGTGCCCATCTGGTTCCACCACTCACTTGGTAATTGCTTTACCAATTGTATTACTTTTAAAGCTGTAGTTTATCTCAACATGTGAATATAATATTCAACCCCGGAAAGGCAACGATGAATTTCCCTAGTGTTTAACGGTGAGCAACGACAGTGAGTCACGTTATTTTCAACTATTGGCGTTCACTTCCTGTTAACCGGCTGTACTTGCTGCTGTTTTCTAATCAGTTTCCTGTCGTTTCAATGTCAATTAATCAGAGTGGATGTAACGGGGTAGTAGAGGTACCATCACCTTCCAGTTACTATCTCCTCATAGACAGTAGTAGAGGTATCTCCTCATGACAGTAGTAGAGGGTATCTCCTCATAGACAGTAGTAGAGGGTATCTCCCATAAGACAGTAGTAGAGGTACTCTCCTCATAGACAGTAGTAGTAGGGGTATCTCCCCATAACAGTAGTAGAGGTATCTCCCCATAGACCAGTATAGAGGTATCTCCCCATAAACCCCCTAGTAGAGGGTATCTCCCCATAGACAGAGTAGAGGTATCTCCCATAGACAATAGTAGGTATCTCCCATGAACAGTAGTAGAGGTATCTCCCCATTAGACATGTAGTAGAGGGTATCTCCAATGAACAGTAGTACAGGGTATCTCCCCATAGACAGTAGTAGAGGTATCTCCCCATGACAGTAGTAGATGTATTCCCCATTGACAGTAGTTGAGGATCTTCCCATGACAGTAGTAGAGGTATCTCCCATAGACAGTAGTAGAGGGTATCTCTCATAGACCGTAGTAGAGGGTATCTTCCTCATAGACATAGTAGAGGGTATCTCCTCATAGACAGTAGTAGAGGGTATCTCCCCATAGAACTAAGTAGAGGTATCTCCTCATAGACAGTAGTAGAGGTATCTCCCATTGACAGTGAGTAGAGGGATATCTCCCATAAGAGCATTAGTACGAGTATCTCCCATAACAGTAGTAGGTATCTCCATAGACAGTAGTTGAGGGTATCTCCCATTGTCAGTAGTTAAGGTATCCATCCAGTTGAACAGTAGTAAGAGTATCTCCCAATTGACAGTAGTTAGATGGTATCTCCGCATTGACAGTAGTAGATGGTATCTCCCATTTGACAGAGTAGAGGGTATCCCCAATACGACAGTAGTAGGGTATCTCCTCATAGACAGTAGTAGAGGTATCTCCTCATGACAGTAGTAGACGGTATCTTCCTCATAGATCAGTAGTAGCAGGTATCTCTCATAAGACAGTAGTAGAGGTATCTCCTCATATACAGCATAGAGGGTATCTCCTCATTGACAGTAGTAGAGGGTATCTCCTCATAGACAGTAGTAGAGGTAGTATCTCCCATAGACAGTAGTAGAGAGGTATCTCCTCATAAGGACAGTAGTAGAGGTATCTCCTCATTGACAGTAGTAGAGGTATCTCCTCATTGACAGTAGTAGAGGGTATCTCTCATACAGTAGTAAGAGGTATCTCCTCATAGACATAGTAGAGGTTCTTCTAGACAGTAGTTTCGGATGTACTCCCATAACAGTAGTAGAGGGTATCTCCTCATAGACAGTAGTAGAGGGTACCATCACCTTCCAGTTACTATCTCCTTCATAGACAACTGGTGAGACGCTTTCTGAGACCCCTACACACTACGATGTGCACCCCACAACGCAACAACACAAACACACATACACACACACACACAAGAGGAGAGGAGGAGATAACGATAGGAGAGGAGGAGATAGAAGTTGGAGAGGATAAGAGGAGAGGATAAGAGGAGAGGAGGAGAGAAGAGGAGGAGATAGAAGGTGGCGAGGATAAGATAAMAGGAGGAGAGGAGGAGAGAAGAGGAGGAGAGGAGGCGACAGAAGGTGGCGAGGAGGACATTACACCTTGTCTTTTTTTTAGCAGTGTCTAGCCTCACAGAGGCTTTTTAGACACTAACCGTTCACTGCCAAACGAGCCGAGCAACTGGAGAGAATTTAGAACCCTCTGGTGTTCCCGTCTGTGGGTTTGAGTCAAACCTTTTGTTTCCCATTCTGCCCGCGAGAGACACAGCATCCAGTCTGTTTTCCTCTCTGTTGATGAGCTGTGTGTTCATCATTATCTCTCTCGCTGTGTGTGTGTGTGTGTGTGTGTCTGAGTGTGTGTCTGAGTGTGTGTCTGAGTGTGTGATCCAGAGAACAGCTACTTGGGTGATCAACATCTATGGTTTGTTGTTTTATGAGCAGAAACCTACAGGAAGGTGTTTTTATTCAGCCAAAGATAGAATATGATCCACATAGAGAGTTTCTGGGGAAACGGTGGAGTAAGTGATGTAATAATGTAGTGATGTAATAATGTAGTGATGTAATAATGTAGTGATGTAATAATGTAGTGATGTAATAATGTCGTATTGAAGGCTAGATGCGTTCACGATCCATCATTTTGGACTTGCAAGGTTTCTGTTTTAGTCTCAGCTGTGTTGCTGGTTTCGCAAAATATATTTTAAAATGAAAAATGTAGTTCAGAGTTAGAATACAGGTGACAGACAAATGGGGAAAGAGAGGAGGAGATATATAATAGAGAGAGATATATAAGGAAAGAGAGAGGAGGGAGAAAGAGAGCGAGATATATATATAGACAGAGAGAGAGAGCGAGATATATAGAAGGAGAGAGAGACATGAGAGCAGAATCAATGAGAGACAGAGAGAGACAGAGAGAGAAACAGGAGAGAGACAGAAGAGAAGAACAGAGAAGAGACAGAGAGAGACAGAGGAGAGACAGAGAGACAAGAGAGAGACAGAGAGAGAAAGAGAGACAGAGAGACAGACAGAGAGAGACAGAGAGACAGAGAGACAGAGACAGACAGAGACAGAGACAGACAGCCAGAGACAGACATGACAGAGACAGACAGAGGACAGACAGAGAGGTGAGTGAATAGTGACCTCCTTCCCAACACGCTTTGCATATTTAAGTCAGAAGATCTGTTTTGTTATCACCCAGACAACAGAATCTATGTCCCAAAAGCCCTATTAGCCCGATCCTAAGTAGTGCACTCGTTTTGACCAGGGCCAATAGCACTTATATTCCCTATGTATGGTGACTCGTTTTGACCAGGGCCAATAGCACCATATTCTATGTAGTGCACTCGTTTTGACCAGGGCCTAATAGCACCATATTCCCTATGTAGTGCACTCGTGTTTTTGACCAGGGCCCATAGCACCATATTCCCTATATAGTGCACTACGCTGAATTGAATGCCATTCCACATCTCCTCTGTTCTCAACTTCTATAATGATACTAGACATAGAGGCTACGATTCTGGGCCCTGAAAGACTATGATACAGACATAGAGCTACACGATTCTGGCCCTGAAAGACTATGATACAGACATAGAGCTACGATCTCTGGCCCTGAAAGACCTGATACAGACATAGAGCTATGATATCTGGCCTGCAAGACTATGATACAGACTAGAGCTATGATTATCGGGCCCTGAAGACTCATGATACAGACATAGAGCTACACGATCTCTGGGCCCTGAAAGATATGATAAAGATCATAGAGCTAATGATTCTAGGCCCTGAAAGACCATATCAAACTATCCATGGATTACTGCTGACCCTCCATATCAACATATCCAGTGGACTGACCAACCGTGGTTTTTATCTGGCTCCTCCCCATATCAACATAATCCAGTGGTTTACTCCTCGATATCCATGGTTAAATCCTCCCAATGAACATATCCAGTGCTGTTTACTCCTCCCATTCAACATATCCAGTGGTTTATCTCCCATTTCAACATATCCAGTGGTTTACCTCCTCCCATATCAACATATCAGTTTACTCCTCCATCAAAACATGTCAGTGGTTTAACTGTGCTCCTCCATATCAACACATTCAGTGGTTAACTGTGCCTCCCTCCCCATACAGAGAGAGGCATCTCCGTTTGTCAAGCCTACAGGATGGCACGAGGGGAGAGACATCTCCGTGTTGTCCAAGCCTACAGAGGAGAGGGGAGAGACATCTCCCTGTGTTGTAAAGCCTACAGGAGGCAGAGGGAGAGACATCTCCTGTGTTGTCCAGCTACAGGAGGGTAGAGGAGGATAGAGACATCTCCAGTGTGTCAAGCCTACAGGAGGTATAGGGGTAGAGATCATACTCCTTATTGTGTTCAAGCCTACGAAGGAGGTAGAAGGGGGGGGGGGGGGGAGGGGGGGAGAGACACTCCTGTGTTGTCAAGCCTACAGGAGGCAGAGGGGAGAGACTCTGATGAGTGATAATGATTATGCTGCAAACCAACCAATTTAATATAATACCATTTTCGAGAGCTTGGAGCGGTTTTGAATATTTCTTCTGTCTTTGTTTTATCTATAACTCACATTGAATTCCCCACCTTCCCAAATGGTTTTCTTTAGAATAAATTATATAATTGTTTATTGCAAGAAGAGAATGTGCCCTTTTTTTATTTGAATTAATTCAATATATTAATGTATATACATATGACATGACTTATAAAGAGAGGCAGATGATTTCCGTGTAAGCAACGTTGTTTTCCCCTGTAACAGATRCTGTAGGGGGCTGATGTCAACAMAGTTGGTTTCTTTTTATATTTCTATATTGTCTTTCAGTTTTCCTTTTCCTAGAGGTTGTGAAACACACATCGGTAGAGAGCAGGAACACCTGTCAGTAGAGTCCTCAAAGCCTCAGCAGCAACTAGTAGAGACAGGACCGGCCCTAYCCTTCTGAGGGCCCATCTTCCTCGCAAGCAAAACATGTGGTGCCCCTCTTGGTCGGGGCCCCCCTACCTGCCTCGGTGGCCCTAAGCATCTGCTTATGTCTTTTACTGGACGGGCACTGAGCACCAAACAGACCAGACGTGCAGGACAGAGGTTTTGCTGGTGACCGAAGCGTTTTTTGGGGGGGGGAAATAAAGAAGTGTACAAAACATGGACTGAAACAGAAACTGTCAAGAGAAAAAACTGGAAAGTGGAAACAACCTTTAAAGAAAAAACAAAAAGAGTATAAAGTTTAAGAACAAACAACTTTTTTTTGTACAGAGATATATTTTTATGGAAATACATTTGTAATATAAAAAGACGAGAAATGGATTGACATATCTGTATATGTTATTATAGTTTGTTTCAATATTGTAGTATAAATGCTAGTGGGAATATAAAAATAAATCTATCTATATATATACAAAGAAGAAATTAGAAACAAAGATTTTTTGTAAAATGTAAAAAATATTGTACATACAAGTTTCCATACATACTATCCACATGAGACCCACCGTGGCTTGTCTGCAGAACTTGGATTTTTCCTGTCTATATAAAATTCATTGATTTTGTGTCTAAGATCATTCTACTTTCTTGAACTGGAAACTTATTTTGAAGTTTTTTGGAATAAAAAATAAATAAAAATGAATTGTTCATTTACGTTGTGATATATTGCACTGTGAAGATACCCAATGATCACAGAACTAACGGATTKGTGGATTGAGTTGTAGACGAGGGAAATGTACGCATGGAGCCAACGTCCACAGTATTTACTGTGAACGCGATCTCCGCAAACTTCCCAGAACATTGCCTTTTAAAAAAAGGCACATTGTCGACCAGTGAAATGTGTTTGTCTACAACGCGCTTTTGATTGAATCCCAGCCTCTGTCGTCCGTCTGACTGTGCACAGCTGTCCACGGCTGTTCATTTGGGTAGACTGTATTGCAGAATGAAGACACAAAGTATCATAGAAGGTTATGACTTTATGATTTATGTTGCTTATTGAATACAGAAGAACAATAAAGTGGTAAAATTTTCTCTATTATATTGTTGTGAGGAACACATTTGTTCATGTCTGTGTACGGTATTGCAGTACAAATCATCTGTATTGAATTTTATTCAATTTATACAATTTAAACAACATTTATTCAATACAGCAATAACATGCAGCAGTAGACTTGTATTATTCTGTCGTGACGAACCCAGCCTCATCAACCAAAGAAACCCGGCCTCATCAACCAAAGAAACCCGGTCTCATCAACCAGAGGAACCCGGCCTCATCAACCAAAGAAACCCGGTCTCATCAACCAAAGAAACCCGG
>NW_019943011.1:250567-257418 GCF_002910315.2 Salvelinus sp. IW2-2015 | reverse complement strand
TCAACCAGAGGAACCCGGCCTCATCAACCAGAGGAACCCAGCCTCTTCAACCACACTGCCAATGTGTTTGTTATTTTACTTTTCCCAGCTTCATTATATAGTACAAAGAAACAGCAATGTTTTCTATAAAATGCGGGGAAGTGAATGTTGTGGTGGATTATATTTATATTTCTTCCCACATTCTTTTATTTATTTGTTCTCCATTCCACCACTGATCATAGGCTTCGTCCCAAACAGAACTCTATTCCCTACATAGTGCACTACTTTAGACCAGAGCCCAATGGACCCTGTTCCCTATGTAGAGCYCTACTTTAGACCAGAGCCCTATAGAACCCTATTCCCTATATATAGTGCACTACTTTAGACCAGAGCCCTGTGGCACCCTATTCCCTATATATAGTGCACTACTTTAGACCAGAGCCCTATGGAACCCTATTCCCTATATAGTGCACTACTTTTCCCTGCACTAAGCAGGAAAAAGGGTGCCATTTGGGAAACAATCCTTGTCTAGGCCTCCGTTGCCTGTCAATTGTTAGTAGAGTGAGACTCCCTGTCGGTTGAACTCCGATAACAACAGCAACTTTCGTGTTTAGCGGCTTATATAAATCCATTGTGGAGAGGGTTATGTGTGTGGCATGCATAGAATACATAAATATAGGTAAAATACAAAGCGTCTAGATTTTCCAGGGTGCCGTGGGTGTCCCACGCAGACCAACCAATCACAGCAGACTGGGGTGTAGAGGTAACAGAGAGGTACTGCTGGGGTGTAGAGGAGGTAACAGAGAGGTACTGCTGGGTTGTAGAGGTAAACGAAACGCGGGGACGAGTACAGTCTATGCGCTTGGGGTGTAGAGATAACAGAGAGGTACTGCTGGGGTGGTAGAGATAACAGAGAGGTACTGCTGGGTGTATAGGTAACAGAGAGGTACTGCTGGGGTGTAGAGGTAACAGAGAGTACTGGCTGGGGTGTAGAGGTACAGAGAGGTACTGCTGGGGTGTAGAGGTACAGAGAAGTACTTGCTGGGGTGTAAGTAAACAGAGAGACTGCTGGGTGTAGATAACAAGAGGTACTGCTGGGTGTAGAGATAACAGAGAGTCTGCTGGGGTGTAGAGTAAACAGAGAGGTACTGCTGGGGTGAGAGATAACAGAGAGGTACTGCGGGGTGTAGAGATACAGAGAGGTACTGCTGGGGTTGTGCAGGTAACAGAGAGTACTGTGGGGAGACGGTAACAAGAGAGTACTGCTGGGGTGTAGAGGTAACAGAGAGGTACTGCTGGGTGTAGAGATAACAGAGAGGTACTGCTGGGGTGTAGAGATAACAGAGAGGTACTGCTGGGGTGTAGAGATAACAGAGAGGTGACTGCTGGGGTGTAGAGGTACAGAGAGGCTACTGCTGGGGTTAGAAGGTAACAGAGAGGTACTGCTGGGTGTATAGGTAACAGAGAGGTACTGCTGGGGTGTAGAGTAACAGAGGGTACTGCTGGGGTGTAGGGTAACAGAGAGTACTGCTGGGGTGTAGAGGTAACAGAGAGGTACTGCTGGGGTGTAGAGGTAACAGAGAGTACTGGCTGGGGTTGTAGAGGTAACAGAGAGGTACTGCTGGGGTGTAGAGTAACAGAGAGGTACTGCTGGGGTGTAGAGTAACAGAGAGGTACTGCTGGGGTGTAGAGGTACAGAGAGGTACTGCTGGGGTGTAGAGGTAACAGAGAGGTACTTGCTGGGGGTGTAGAGGTAACAGAGAGTGGTACTGCTGGGGTGTAGAGGTAACAGAGAGTACTGCTGGGTGTAGAGGTAACAGAGAGTAGCTGCTGGGGTGTAAGGATAACAGAGAGGTACTGCTGGGGGTTGTAGAGAACAGAGAGGTACTGCTGGGGTGTAGAGGTAACAGAGAGGTACTGCTGGGGTGTGAGATAACAGAGAGGTACTGCTGGGTGTAGGTAACAGAGAGGGTACTGCTGGGTGTAGGTAGAAGAGTAACAGAGAGGTACTGCTGGGGTGTAGAGTAACAGAGAGGTACTGCTGGGGTGTAGAGGTAACAGAGAGGTTACTGCTGGGGTGGTAGAGGTAACAGAGATGTACTGCTGGGGTGTAGAGGTAACAGAGAGGTACTGCTGGGTGTGAGAGTAACAGAGAGGTACTGCTGGGGTGTAGAGATAACAGAGAGGTACTGCTGGGGTGTATGATACAGAGAGGTACTGCTGGAGTGTAGAGTAACAGAGAGGTACTGCTGGGGTGTAGAGGTTAACAGAGAGGTACTGCTGGGGTGTAGAGGTAACAGAGAGGTACTGCTGGGGTTTAGGTAACAGAGAGTTGCTGGGGTTGTAGAGGTAACAGAGAGGAGTACTGCTGGGGTGTAGAGGAACAGAGAGGTACTGCTGGGGTGTAGAGGTAACAGAGAGGTACTGCTGGGTGTAGAGGTAAGAGAGGTAGGGTGTAGAGTAACAGAGAGGTACTGCTGGGGTGTAGAGTACAACGAGAGGTACTGCTGGGGTGTAGAGGTAACAGAGAGGTATGCTGGGTTAGAGATACAGAGAGGTACTGCTGGGGTGTAGAGGTAAACAGAGAGGTACTGCTGGGGTGTAGAGGTAACAGAGAGGGTACTGCTGGGGTGTAGAGGTAACAGAGAGGTACTGCTGGGGGAGAGTACAGAGGTACTGCTGGGTGTAGGTAACAGAGATACTGCTGGGGTTAGAGGTAACAGAGAGGTACTGCTGGGGTGTAGAGGTAACAGAGATACTGCTGGGTGTAGAGATAACAGAGAGTTACTCGCTGAAATACAGGGTACTGTGGAGTGTCGACGGGGTGTAGAGTAACAGAGAGGTACTGCTGGGGTGTAGAGATAACAGAGATGGACTGCTGGGGTGTATAGGTAACAGAGAGGTACTGCTGGGTGTAGGGAACGAGAGGGTACTGCTGGGGTGTAGAGGTAACAGAGTAGGTTAGGTGATACTGGGAAGTACAGAAGGTACTGCTGGGTGTAGAGGTAACAGAGAGGTACTGCTGGGGTTTAGAGAGTAACAGAGAGGTACTGCTGGGGTGTAGAGGTAACAGAGAGGTACTGCTGGGGTGTAGAGATAACAGAGAGGTACTGCTGGGGTGTAGAGTAACAGAGGAGGTACTGCTGGGGTGTAGAGGTAACAGAGAGGTACTGCTGGGTGTAGAGATAACAGAGAGGTACTGCTGGGGTGTAGAGGTAACAGAAGAGGTACTGCTCGGGTTAGAGATAACAGAGAGGTATGCTGGGGTGTGTATAGGTAACAGAGAGGTACTGCTGGGGTGTAGAGGTACAGAGAGGTGTACTGCTGGGTGTAGAGGTAACAGAGATGGTACTGCGGGGTGTAGAGATAACAGAGAGGTAATGCTGGGTGAGAGTAACAGAGAGGTACTGCTGGGGTGTAGAGGTAACAGAGAGGTACTGCTGGGGTGTATAGGTACAGAGAGGTACTGCTGGGGGTAGGGATAACAGAGAGGTACTGGCTGGGTGTGTATAGGTAACAGAGAGGTACTGCTGGGGTGTAGAGTAACAGAGAGGTACTGCTGGGGTGTAGAGGTAACAAGAGGTACTGCTGGGGTGTAGAGATAACAGAGAGGTACTGCATAGGGGTATTGGTGTAGAGGTAACAGAGAGGTACTTGCTGGGTGTAGAGTAACAAGAGTACTTGCTGGGGTGTAGAGTACAAGAAGTACTGCTGGGGTGTAGAGATACAGAGAGGTACTGCTGGGGTGTGAGATAACAGAGAGGTACTGCTGGGTGTAGAGATAACAGAGAGGTACGCTGCGGGTGTAGAGGATAACAGAGAGGTTACTGCTGGCGCTGGTGAGAGGTACAGAGAGTACTGCTGGGTGTAGAGTAACAGAGAAGGTACTGCTGGGGTGTAGTAGTAACAGAGAGGTACTGCTGGGTGTAGAGAAAGAGAGGTACTGCTGGGGTGTAGAGATAACAGAGAGGTACTGCTGGGTGTAAAGATACAGAGAGTACTTTGCGGGGGTGTAGAGGATAAACAGAGAGGTACTGCTGGGTGTAAGATACAACAGAGAGGTACTGCTGGGTGTAGAGATAACAGAGAGGTACTGCTGGTGTAGAGGTAACAGAGAGGTACTGCTGGGGTGTAGAGGAACAGAGAGTACTGCTGGGGTGTAAGGTAAACAGAGAGGTACTGCTGGGGTAGAGATAACAGAGAGGTACTGCTGGGTGTAGAGGTAACAGAGAGGTACTGCTGGGGTGTAGAGGTAAACAGAGAGGTACTGCTGGGGTGTAGAGATAACAGAGAGGTACTGCTGGGGTGTAGAGGTAACAGAGAGGAACTGCTGGGTGTAGAGGAACAGGAGGTACTGCTGGGGTGTAGAGGTAACAGAGAGTACTGCTGGGGTGTAGAGGTAACAGAGAGTACTGCTGGGGTGTAGACGATAACAGAGAGGTACTGCTGGGTGTTAGAGATAACAGAGAGGTACTGCTGGGGTGTAAGGTAACAGAGAGGTACACTGCTGGGTGTAGAGATAACAGAGAGGTACTGCTGGGGTGTAGAGGTAACAGAAGACGTATACTGCTGGGGTGTAGAGGTAACAGAGAGGTACTGCTGGGGTGTAGAGGTAACAGAGAGGTACTGCGGGTGTAGAGTAACAGAAGGGTCTGCTGGGTAGAGATAACAGAGAGTACTGCTGGTGTAGAGTACAGAGAGACGCTGGTGTAGAGGTACAGAGAGTACTGCTGGGGGTAGAGATAACAGAGAGTCTGCTGGTGTAGAGGTACAGAGAGTACTGCTGGGTGTAGAGGTAACAGAGAGTCTGCTGGGTGTAGAATAAGAAGGTACTGCTGGTTGTAGAGTAACAGAGAGGACTGCTGGGGTTAGAGGTAACAGAGAGTACTGCTGGGGTGTAGAGGTAACAGAGAGGTACGCTGGGGTAGAGATAAAAGGTACTGCTGGGGTTAGAGGTAACAGAGAGTACTGCTGGGGTGTAGAGATAACAAGAGGTACGCTGGGTGTAGAGTCACAGAGATTGATGAGGATGGCCTGACTAAAGAGGATGGAGGTAAGGCCTGACTGAAGATGGTGGAGGTATGGCCTGACTGAAGATGTGGAGGTATGGCCTGACTGAAGATGAGTAGTATGGCCTGACTGAAGATGATGGAGTAAGACCTGACTGAATGATGGAGGTAAGGCCTGACTGAAGATGGTGGAGGTATGGCCTGAGTGACGATGATGAGTATGGCTACTGGATGATGGTATGGCCTGACTGAAGATGGTGGAAGTATGGCCTGGACTGAGATGTGGAGGTATGGCCTGACTGAAGATGGTGGAGGTATGGCCTGACTGAAAGATGGTGGAGGTATGGCCTGACTGAAGATGGTGGAGTATGGCCTGACTGAAGATGGACCTTTGCTTCTTGATGGAGTTATGGGACTGGACCAACTCAAGGTGTCATAAATAAGGACAGTTCAGGTGATCCCTAGCTATAATTAATATTATCTAGCTAGGTTAATATTCTCTAGCTAGGTTTAATATATATCTAGCTAGGTTTAATATTATCTAGATGTTTATATTATCTAGTAGGTTTAATATTATCTAGCTAGGTTTAAATTATCTCTAGGTTTAATGTTATCTAGCTAGGATTTAATATTATCTAGCTAGGTGTAATATTCTCTAGCTAGGTTTAATATTATCTAGCTAGGTTTAATATTATACTAGCTAGGTTTATATTATCTAGCTAGGTTTAATATTATCTAGCTAGGTAATATATACTATAATTAATATTATCTAGCTAGTTTTAATATTCTCTAGCTAGGTTTAATATTCTCTAGCTAGGTTTAATAATATCTATCGAGGTTTAATATTATCTAGCTAGGTTTAATATTATCTGCTAGGTTTAATATTCTCTAGCTAGGTTTAATTTATCTAGCTAGGTTTAATATTATCTAGCTATGTTTAATATATCTAAGCTAGGTTTAATATTATCTAGCTAGGTTTAATATTCTCTAGCTAGGTTTAATATTATCTAGCTAGGTTTAAATTCTCTGGCTATAATTAATATTATCTAGCTGTTTTAATATTCTCTAGCTAGTTTATATTCTTCTAGCTAGGTTTAATAATATCTATCAAGTTTAATATTATCTAGCTAGGTTTAATATTATCTAGCTAGGTTTAATATTTTCTAGCTAGGTTTAATATTATCTAGCTAGGTTTAATATATATCTAGCTATAATTAATATTATCTAGCTAGTTTTAATATTCTCTAGCTAGGTTTAATATCTCTAGCTAGGTTTAATAATATCTATCGAGTTTAATATTATCTAGCTAGGTTTAATATTATCTAGCTAGTTTAATATTCTCTAGCTAGGTTTAATATTTATCTAGCTAGGTTTAATATTATCTAGCTATGTTTAATTTATCTAGCTAGGTTTAATATTATCTAGCTAGGTTTATATCTCTAGCTAGGTTTAATATTATCTAGCTAGGTTTAATATTATCTAGCTAGGTTTAATATTCTCTGGCTATAATTAATATTCTCTAGCTAGGTTTAATATTCTCTAGCTAGGTTTAATATTTCTAGCTAGTTAATAATATCTATCAATTTAATATTATCTAGCTAGGTTTAATATTATCTTGCTAGTTTATATTCTCTAGCTAGGTTTTAATATATCTAGCTAGGTTTAATATTTTCTAGCTAGGTTTAATATTACTAGCTAGGTTTAATATTATCTAGCTAGGTTTATATTCTCTAGCTAGGTTTAATATTATCTAGCTAGGTTTAATATCTAGCTAGGTTTTAATATTATCTAGCTAGGTTTAATATTCCTAGCTAGGTTTAATATTATCTAGCTAGGTTTAATATTGTCTAGCTAGATTAATAT
>NW_019943011.1:230881-250542 GCF_002910315.2 Salvelinus sp. IW2-2015 | reverse complement strand
AAACAGAGAGGTATCTGGCGTGGTATAGTAACAGAGAGGTACTGCTGGGTGTAGAGGTAACAGAGAGGTACTGCTGGGTGTAGAGTAACAGAGAGGTACTGCTGGGGTGTAGAGTAACAGAGAGGTACTGCTGGGGTGTAGACATAACAGAGAGGTACTGCTGGGGTGTAGAGGTAACAGAGAGGTACTGCTGGGTGTAGAGTAACAGAGGTACTGCTGGGGTGTAGAGGTAACAGAGGGTACTGCTGGGGTGTAGAGGTAACAGAGAGGTACTGCTGGGGTAGAGATAACAGAGAGGTACTGCTGGGGTGTAGAGGTAACAGAGAGTACTGCTGGGGTGTAGAGATAACAGAGAGGTACTGCTGGGTGTAGAGGTAACAGAGAGGTACTGCTGGGGTGTAGAGATAACAGAGAGTGGTACTGCTGGGGTGTAGAGGTAACAGAGAGTACTGCTGGGGTGTAAGGTAACAGAGAGGTACTGCTGGGTGTAGAGGATAACAGAGAGGTACTGCTGGAGTGTAGAGATAACAGAGAGGTACTGCTGGGGGTGTAGAGGTAACAGAGAGGTACTGCTGGGGTGTAGAGATAACAGAGAGGTACTGCTGGGTGTAGAGATAACAGAGAGGTACTGCTGGGTGTAGAGGTAACAGAGAGTACTGCTGGGGTGTAGAGTAACAGAGAGGTACTGCTGGGTGTAATAATATCTGGGTGTAGAGGTAACAGAGAGGTACTGCTGGGGTTAGAGTAACAGAGAGGTACTGCTGGGGTGTAGAGGTAACAGAGAGGTACTGCTGGGGTGTAGAGTAACAGAGACGTACTGCTGGGGTGTAGAGATAACAGAGAGGTACTGCTGGGGTGTAGAGGTAACAGAGAGGTACTGCTGGGGTGTAGAGATAACAGAGAGGTACTGCTGGGGTGTAGAGGTAACAGAGAGGTACTGCTGGGTGTAGAGATAACAGAGAGGTACTGCTGGGGTGTAGAGGTAACAGAGAGGTACTGCTGGGGTGTAGAGGTAACAAAAAGGTACTGCTGGGGTGTAGAGATAACAGAGAGGTACTGTGATTATCTATCTAGGTTTAATATTCTTTAGCTAGGTTTAATATTCTTTAGCTAGAATACAATTTTTATCAGAATGAAAACAGACAAAAATCCGTTAAAATAAATGTACTAAATAATTAAAATTGACTAAATTAGCATGCTAACCACTTGTATAAAATATATCTAAGAAAGAACAATGTTATTGTGAACTGGTTACTGAATACACTTAAGTTAGAGACATTCCATTCCACCACCAGCTGCCCCATTAAACAACACGACACAACAATATCAAATCAAATCAAGTTTATTTTATATAGCCCTTCGTACATCAGCTAATATCTCGAAGTGCTGTACAGAAACCCAGCCTAAAACCCCAAACAGCAAGCAATGCAGGTGTAGAAGCACGGTGGCTGGGAAAAACTCCCTAGAAAGGACAAAACCTAGGAAGAAACCTAGAGAGGAACCAGGCTATGAGGGGTGGCCAGTCCTCTTCTGGCTGTGCCGGGTGGAGATTATAACAGAACATGGCCAAGATGTTCAAATGTTCATAAATGACCAGCATGACCAGCACCTAACCCTATACAATAAAGAATATGTGTGTGGGTGTGTGTTTTGCCCAGCCTTCCCTTTCTCCTATTCACCCTCCCTCTTTGGTCACTGAAGAACGGTCTCCTTTACCTTTTTGAGTGTCACTACTTGCTAATGGCCTAAAATGTTATTTTTGGGACACCAGCCACTGTGTCCCACTCGGGTTTTGTTGTTGTTTTACTAAAATGACACCAACAAAACCGAAAAAAAACAGATGAGCATGCTTTGTACAATTTCTAAAACAATAAATGTTTTACTAGTAAGAAGTAATGTGGTATATTGTTTAATTTAATTTTTAAAAAAAATGGTGACCTGAGTCTTTAACCCAAATATGACATCTGAGACAAAAAATGTCACCTGCCCATTTATGGGTGGGAGGTTACCGCGGTAACGCAACTGGYGTCATGTTTGTGACTTTGAGACTGAGAGTCTGACGAGTACCCACGTTGCTTCTCTTCCCTAGCAGTTTGAAATGCAAACATCTGAAAAACAACCTAGCTTTGTGAACAAAACAATGTAAATAGCCAAGGACAATTTCTCACTTCATTAGAATTCCCTTTCGAGTCAATTAAACAAACGTTTATGCCTGTGTGCAGCGCGTCTAAAAATAAATCTGTCTCTCGAGCCCCAGTCAGGTAATGTTGCAGCACGAGGCAGAAATACATTTTACAGAGTGCATTCGCATCAGGTCAGGGAGATACACGCATATTCGCTAGAATACCACAGTTGCCACCCATAGCCTACTGACAATGCAAATGCCAAAGCAACTCCCGGCACAGGAAACATCATATACGAGCCGACGGGCCTTAGACAGGCTGGGCGAGAGTCAAATGTGCATTCTAATAGACCTATTTGCCCAACATTCGAAGCAATATTGTAATATTATATATTTTCATATCCTAAATAATGGCATATGCGATGCCTAGCCAGCCATATCATTGTTTGAAGCATGGATGTTTTTTCATAGCCTTTTTATAAATTTTATTTTTTAACTTACTTTGAATAACRWWKYYRKWAAATAWTWWMYKKMWAMAAAAAAAGCAGATTTCCTGATTTGCTGCTTAAACCAGGATTTATTCTTCTCCTGTTCATAGACAGTAAAATACAATCCTATTGTTGCATCTTCAGATATTTCCTATTTCTATGTTTCTACCATTAGGCTCCCCCACCTAACCGCTAGGCTACCTGCCGCCCCTCTAACCGCTAGGCTACATGCCGCCCCTCTAACCGCTAGGCTACATGCCGCCCCTCTAACCGCTAGGCTACCTTCCGCCCCTCTAACCGTAGGCTTACGTGCCTCTAACCGCTAGGCTTCCTGCCGCCTCTAACCGTAGGCTACCTGCCGCCCCTCTAACCGCTAGGCTACCTGCCGCCCTCTAACCGCTAGGCTACCTGCCGCCCTCTAACGCTAGGCTTACCTGCCGCCCTCTAACCGCTAGGCTATACTGCCGCTCTAACCTAGGTCTTACCTGCCTTAAAACCGCTAGGGCTACCTGCCTCTAGCCGCTAGGCTACTCTGCCTCTAACCGCTAGGCTACCTGCCCCTCTAACGCTAGCTACCTGCCGCCCCTCTACGAGCTAGGCTACATGCCGCCCCTCTAACCGCTAGGCTACCTGCCACCCCTCTAACCGCTAGGTACTCCACCCCTGCTAACCGCTAGGCTACCTGCGCCCTCTAACGCTAGGCTACCTGCTCCTAACCGCTAGGCTACCTGCGCCTCTAACCGGTAGGCTACCTGCCTCTAACACTAGGCTACCTGCCGCCTCTAACCGCTAGGCTACCTGCCGCCCCTCTAACCGCTAGGCTACCTCCCACCCCTCTAACGCGCTAGGCTACCTGCCGCCCCTCTAACCGCTAGGCTACATGCCGCCCCTCTAACCGCTAGGCTACTTCCGCCCCTCTAACGCTGGCTACCTGCCTCTAACCGCTAGGCTACCTGCCGCCCTCTAACCGCTAGGCTACCTGCGCCCCTCTAACCGCTAGGCTACTGCCGCCCCTCTAACCGCTAGGCTACCTGCCGCCTCTAACCGCTAGGCTACTCCTGCCCCTCTAACCGCTAGGCTACCTGCCGCCCCTCTAACCGCTAGGCTACCTGCCTCTAACCGCTAGGCTACCTGCCTCTAACCGCTAGGCTACCTGCCTCTAGCCGAGGCCTACCTGCTCTACCGCTCGCTACCTGCCACCTCTAACCGCTAGGCTACCTGCCGCCCTCTTACCGCTAGGTACATGCCGCCCTCTAACCGCTAGGCTACCTGCCCCCTCTAACCGCGTAGGCTAACTTGCACCTCTAACCGCTAGGCTACCTGCCGCCCCTCTAACCGCTTAGGCTACCTGCCTCTAACCACTAGGCTACCTGCCGCCCCTCTAACCGCTAGGCTACCTGCCGCCCTCTAACCGCTAGGCTACCTCCCACCCCTCTAACCGCTAGGTACTCTACCTGCCCCCTCTAACCGCTAGGCTACCTGCCGCCCCTCTAACCGCCTAGGCTACCTACTCTCCGCACCCTACCTACGACCTAGCTAGTCTCCTGCCGCCCCTCTAACCGCTAGGCTACCTGCCGCCCCTCTAACCGTAGGCTACTTTCCGACCCTAACCGCTAGGCTACCTGCCTCTAACCGCTAGGATACCTGCCGCCCCTCTTAACCGCTAGGCTACCTGCACCCCTCTAACTGCTAGGCTACCTGTCTCTAACCGCTAGGATACCTGCCGCCCCTCTAACTGCTAGGCTACCTGCCACCCCTCTAACTGCTAGGCTACCTGCCTCTAACCGCTAGGATACCTGCCGCCCCTTAAAAGTGTTAAAATGGTAAATATTACATTGAAGTGTTGCATTGTAGGTGCAAAAGGAATATCCACTGGGTCAGAGAAGAGGCAGAGCGTTTGTTAAGCTGAATAACTGGACCTGCTGGGAGAATATAGTATGTGGCCACATTATTATTAGGGTGATCAGCAACAGACAGTGCATCTCATTATCAGAACATAAATACAGACTGGCCTGCTACTGGGCCTTACAAGACCTTATCAACTGTAGAGAGTCAGAGAGTAGAGACCCACAACTGATTCAAATGGAATGAAACATTCACCTAGTAACATTGCTTCAGACAGAGATACTTATTCAGTGATATCGTCACCTCCTTACCTCCTTGAATTCCTTCAGGTGAAGATATTCAGAGAGTGATATTTTACCTCCTTGAAGTCCTTCAGGTGAAGATACTCAGAGAGTGATATCTTCACCTCCCTTGAATCCTTCAGTGAAGATACTCAGAGAGTGAAGAATCATTGAAGGAGTGTATGTAAGGGATACATGCAAATGTTCTGAACATTACCTTGAAATATTGTAAGTGGCAGTGAGACGAGACGGCTTAAGAAGGAAGGAAGGGGGGAATACCTAGTCAGATGAAGTAGAAGATTTTTCAAATGAAATGGTGTCTGTCTGCTAATTTAATCAACCCTTGAAATTGAATTCATTATTTCCAAGAATCAGCAGACGGAGTTGTTTATCCGTTTATCACAGACTGGCACGCTTATATAACTGGACTGTGTGTTTACAGGAAGTAGCGCAACAGGAAGTCGCAAGAGCGTGGATTTTAGATCATTAGAACGCATTCGCCAAAAGTGTATATGTCAGTGCTGTATGTAAGTTGACTATGCAAACAATTAGCAAATTTCCAAACATGTTAAATTCTAATAAAGAAAAAGAGTGACATAGTCAGTCTTAGACGTCATGTTCTCGTCAGATGTCTGATCCGTCTAACTCATCTCCGCGTTCTTACTCATTCCGCGTTCTTACATTTCCCGCGTTCTTACTCATCCGCGTCTAACTCATTCGCGTTCTTACTCATCTCCGCGTTCTAACTCATTCCGCGTTCTTACTCATTCCGCGTTCTTCTCATTCTTCTTACTCATCTCCGCGTTCTTACTCATTCGCGTTCTTACTTGCATTCCGCGTTCTATCTTCCGCTTCTTACTCATTCCGCCTTTTACTCATTCGCGCGTTCTTACTCATTCCGCGTTCTTACTCATTCCGCGTTCTTACTCATTCCGCGCTCTTACTCATGTCCGCTAGCAAATTGAAGAATAACTCATTGTTTGTGACTAGGAAACTTATGGAGAAGCGTACAAACTTCAGCACACAAGGTGTAGGAGGTGAGCACGCCCCTACTACGAAGGGTGGAGTTGAGTTTTGTGCAACGTAAGCAGTCTTGTGTTCCAGTTGTTCGTTTTTATTAGTGTCACGATCGTCGTCTTGAAAATGACCGGACCAGGTGCAGCGTTGTAAGCGTACATTCCTTTTATTTTAAATGTCTCAACAAAACAAGAAACAGCAAAACGAACGTGAAGCTCCGTACGGTTTATACATGCCACTAACAAACGAAACAACCCACAATGAGATAAAAGGAAAAAGGGCTGCCTAAGTCTGATTCCCAATCAGAGACAACGATAGACAGCTGTCCCTGATTGAGAATCATACCCGGACAAAAACATAGAACCAGAAAGCATAGACTTTCCCACCCGAGTCACACCCTGGACCAAACAAACATAGAGAATAAAATGATCTCTACGGTCAGGTGTGACAAGTAGAGTGAGTTGATCCTGTTCACACTGAAGTGAAGAGCAAACAATTGAAGGATTGAATCTTATCATGCTCTTGTCAGCTGTGATTGTAGATCCTTCCAACAAAGGTCGCAAGAGGTCAACTCCCCATAGTAATGTGTGTACTGAAGTTGACTGACTGAAAGCCTGTTTTACCTAACGAGGACTATCAGATTGAACATTAAACCGCTGTTTTAATCCTAGTGATGACTATCAGATTCAGAACATTAACGCCTGTTTTAATCCTAATGAGGACTATCATATTCAGAACATTAAACCGCCTGTTTTAATTCTAATGAGGACTATCAGATTAGAACATTAAACCGCCTGTTTTAATCCTAATGAGGACTATCAGATTCAGAAGCATTAAACCGCCTGTTTTATCCTAATGAGGACTATCAGATTCAGAACATATAAACCGCCTGTTTTAATCCTAATGAGGCATATCAGATTCAGAACATTAACCGCCTGTTTTAATCTAATGAGGACTATCAGATTCAGAACATTAAACCGCCTGTTTTAATCCTAATGAGGACTATCAGATTCAGAACATTAAGCCGCCTGTTTTAATTCTAATGAGGACTATCAGATTCAGAACATTGAACCGCCTGTTTTAATCCTAATGAGGACAAAGGTCCTTCCATTAGTTCTATGAATCACTTTTATATTTTTAATAATCACTGACATTTGAAAGCCAAACATTCCATTAACTGTGCACCGAATCATACTAATAGTAAACTACATTAACACAACAGCGTGTCTCATTTACATTGTCACTGAGTCGCTATGAGTTAGGACAAGCTCCAGTGTAATGAACAGACTAACAGACCCTTTGGGCTCTGAATATCTGAACGTGGACATAGTATTGACGCTTTCCTCCATCACTGATTTGACTATTAGCAGAGATTAGGGGGAGCGTTCAAGATGATTGGACGAGAGATTAGGGGAAGCGTTGAAGACTAATGAGCTCTTACGATTCTCAATTCCAAATCCTGACCCCCCCTGACCCCTGACCCCTGATACTCTGAGATCTGCTTCCTGACGTCCTCGTGAGTCAAATCGACCGGGTCTGAACGTCGACGACATCTAGGATTAGTCAGAAACGGATTACCCATGAGCACAGTGGTATAATTACCTTTTATAATGTTCTACATTCGTTTAAACATTCACTATGAATTGATGAATGCTTGAATTATTGTCAAATTAACTTTTTTTTCTGATAAATGCGATGTCGGCCATGACCTTCTGATGGGAGCCACGGTTGTCCAAAATGTAATTACATTCTAGTAAATAGTAAAACATGGGAGGGTGGTAGGGATGTAGGGAGAGAGAGAAAAAGAGAGAGAGAGAGAAAAAGAGAGAGAGAGAGAGAGAGAGAGAGAGAGAGAGAGAGAGAGATAGAGAGAGAGGGAGAAAGAGAGACCCTCCAAATCCCCCCCAAGTGTCAAGGCCTTGGGCTGAGCTAATATGGTGTGAAATCCTCCCTCTGCTTTTCCTCCGGGCTCTGGAGCCTCTGTGTAAACCAGTGATGGAGGGATTGACAAAGCAGAGAGAGAGAGAGAGGAGCTATGTGTTTGTTCTGTCAGTGGATTGGGTCAGCGGGAGGTCCGCTTACTTCCGTCGGAGCGGTCGATAGAGTGGTGGCGGCAATCTGAGCTGTAGACGTTGTTATTATCTGAGGAAAGACCCTCTGCTACCTGGCTCTCTGTCATCACTTCTTGACAACATGGAGATCTGAATCAACACTAGGAGTAACCCTGTAAGTGTTGTAGATCTCATGTGTTTCTTTACATTAAAGACTTTAACTAATACTTGTTAACTGCATTCATGTGTTTTTTTCCAGTGAGTCTAAAGACTTTGTGTAAGCGTTGTGCCTTTGCGAGAGAGAAAAAAGAAAATGGCGTCAAGTATGTAATAGTGACTAAATCTAACCCTTACTGTTTTCAGAACAGTCTCCGTCCCACATTATGCATGGCTTTTAGAGAGAGAGAGAGAGAAGGATAGACGGAGAGAGAGACCATCGAGTGTCTGCTAATGATAGACCGTTTCCTTACTAATTAATAAAGAATTAGTACCCATCCCTAGTATAAAAAGCAACGCTAAGTCACCAATTAGCTGCTTACAATCTCATCACAATGGGACAGTAACTACCGGGAAAGAATCAGCATATTGAGGCATGATGAGACAGTAACTAATGGAGACGAGTCAGCATATTGAGGCGTGATGAGACGTATATGGAGGACGAGTCAGCATATTGAGGCGTGATGAGACCGTAACTAATGGGAGACGAGTCAGCATATTGAGGCTGATGAGAACCGTAACTAATGGAGACGAGTCAGCATATTGAGGCATGATGAGACGTAACTAATGGAGACGAGTCAGCATATTGAGGCGTGATGAGACAGTAACTAGGAGACGAGTCAGCATATTGAGGCGTGATGAGACCGTACTAATGGAGACGAGTCAGCATATTGAGGCGTGATGAGACGTAACTAATGGAGACGAGTCAGCATATTGAGGCGTGATGAGACCGTACTAATGAGACGAGTCAGCATATTGAGGCATGATGAGACAGTATATAATGGAGACGAGTCAGCATATTGAGGCTGATGAGACAGTAATAATGGAGACGAGTCAGCATATTGAGGCGTGATGAGACAGTAACTAATGGAGACGAGTCAGCATATTGAGGCATGATGAGACAGTAAACTAATGGAGACGAGTCAGCATATTGAGGCATGAATTGAGAGTAACTAATGGAGACGAATCAGCATATTGAGGCGTGGATGAGACAGTCTCCGTCCCACATTATGCATGGATTTTAGAGAGAGAGAGAGAGAAGAGAGAGAGAGAGAAGGATAGACGGAGAGAGAGACATCGAGTGTCTATGATGAGACCGTAATAATGGAGACGAATCAGCATATTGAGGCGTGATGAGACAGTAACTAATGGAGACGAATCAGCATATTGAGGCATGATGAGACAGTAACTAATGGAGACGAATCAGCATATTGAGGCGTGATGAGACAGTAACTAATGGAGACGAGTCAGCATTATTGAGGCATGATGAGACCGTAACTAACAGGGAATGAGTCAGTATATCAAACCAAATTGGTGTTGGGTCACATACAATGGTTAGAGATGTTATTGGTCACATACATGGTTAGCAGATGAAATTGGTCACATACACATGGTTAGTAGATGTTATTGGTCACATGGTTAGCGATGTTATTGGTCATCAATGGTTAGCAGATGTTATTGGTCGATGACACATGGTTGCAGATGTTATGGTCATACACTGGTTAGCAGATGTTTTGTCAATGGTTAGCGATGTTTTGGTCACATACACATGGTTAAGCAGATGTTATTGTTCACATACACATGGTTAGCAGATGTTATTGGTCACATACACATGGTTAGCAGATGTTATTGGTCACATACACATGGTTAGCAGATGTTATTGGTCACATGGTTAGCAGATGTTTGTAAGGTTAGCAGATGTTATTGGTCACATGGTTAGCAGATGTTTTTGGTCAATACATGGTTAGCAGATGTTATTGGTCACATACACATGGTTAGGCAGATGTTATTGGTCACATACACATGGTTAGCAGATGTTAATGGTACATACACATGGTTAGCAGATGTTTATTGGATCACATACACATGGTTAGCAGATGTTATTGGTCACATACACATGGTTAGCAGATGTTATTGGTCACATACACATGGTTAGCAGATGTTTTGGTCACATACACTGGTTAGAGAGATGTTTTGGTCACATACACATGGTTAGCAGATGTTATTGGTCAATACACATGGTTAGCAGATGTTTTTGGTCACATTACACATGGTTAGCAGATGTTTATTGGTAACAGTCACATGGTAGCAGATGTTATTGGTCCACATACACATGGTTAGCAGATGTTATTGGTCACATACATGGTTAGCAATGTTATGGTCACATACACATGGTAGATGTAAAATATATTATAGCAATTTAATAGCAATATTAATACAATTTATTATGCGATCACGTGATACACATGGTTAGCAGATGTTATTGGTCACTATACAATGGTTAGCAAGATGTTATTGGATCACATACACATGGTTAGCAGATGTTATTGGTCAATACACATTGGTTAGCAGATGTTATTGGTACATACACATGGTTAGCAGATGTTTGCCATGCAGATGTTATTGTCACATACACATGGTTAGCTGATGTTATTGGTCACATACACATGGTTAGCAGATGTTATTGGTCACATACACTGGTAGATGTATGGCATGCAGATGTTATTGGTCACATACACATGGTTAGGCAGATGTTATTGGTCATACACATGGTTAGCAGATGTTATGGTCCACTGCGGATGTTATATTGGTCACATACACATGGTTAGCAGATGTTATTGGTCACATACACATGGTTAGCAGATGTTATTGGTCACATACACGTGGTTAGCAGATGTTATTGGTTACATACACATGGTTAGCAGATGTTATTGCGATTGCAGCGAATTGCTTGTGCTTCTAGTTCGGACCACGCAGTAATATTTAACATGTAATCTAACAATTCCACAACAACTACCTAATACATATAATATACAGTATATATATATACTTATACACACAAATCTAAGTAAAGGAATTAGAATGTATACATATACTTTAAACATATGGATGAGCAACGACAGGGCGGCATAGGCAAGATGCAATAGACGGTATAAAATACAGTAAATACTTACGAGATGAGTAATGTAAGATACGTAGACATCATTAAAATGGCATCTTTCAAGCGACTAGTGATCCATTTGTTAAATTGGCCAATTATTTCAAGCCTGTATGTAGGCAGCAGCCTCTCTGTGTTAGTGATGGCTGTTTAACAGTCTGATGGCCTTGAGATGGAAGCTGTTTTTCAGTCGCTCGGTCCCTGCTTTGATGTACCTGTACTGAACTCGCCTTCTGGATGATAGCGGGGTGAACAGGCAGTGGCTCAGGTGGTTGATGTCCTTGATGATCTTTATGGCCTTCCTGTGACATTTGGTGCTGTAAGTGTCCTGGAGGGCAGGTCGTTTGCCCCCCAGTGATGTGTTGGGCAGACAGCACCACTCTCTGGAGAGCCCTGCAGGTGGTGATACAGCCCGACAGGATGCTTGTGCATCTGTAAAGGTTTGTGAGGGTTTTAGGTGACAAGCTAAATTCTGTCAGCCTCCTGAGGTTGAAGACGAGCTATTGTGCCTTATACACCACACTGTCTGTGTAGGTGGACCATTTCAGTTTGTCCGTGATGTGTACGCCGAGGAAGTTAAAATGTTCCACCTTCTCCACTGCTGTCCCGTCGATGTGGATAGGGAGGGGTGCTCCATCTGCTGTTTCCTGAAGGCCACCATCATCTCCTGAATGACAGAAAAAAGTTAGGTTTTGCTAATAAGTTCAACACGCATCCAAGCTCAGTTAAAGTGGGACACAGACAGTTAAAGTACACCGACAGCATTGAATCAATGCATGCTGCATTGTACCTGAAGGAAGATCCACTGGAACAGAGCTTGGATGATGAGGGTAAAGTACAATATCACTGGAACAGAGCTTGGATGATGAGGGTAAAGTACAATATCACTGGAACACTTGGATGAAATGAGGTAAAGTACAAACTCATGCGAACAGAGCTTGGATTGATGAGGGTAAAGTACAATATACATGGGAACAGAGCTTTGGATGAATGAGGGTAAAGTACAATATCACAACTGGGAAACAGTGGATTGGTAATATGATAGGTTTTTCACAGTGTGTGGGCTCCTGTTACTTTAACTAGTAGTTCTCTCCCAACAAAGACTCCTCGATCNAGGCAGAGAGAGGTCAACGGCCGTTCTCTACAGGCCGAGAGAGGTCAAGGCCCGTTCTCTAGCAGGCAGAGAGAGGTCAAGGCCGTTCTCTAACAGGCAGAGAGAGTCAAAGGCCGTTCTTCTAACAGGCCTAGCAGGCAGAGAGAGGTCAAGGCCGTTCTCTGCAGGCAGAGAGAGGTCAAGGCGTTCTCTAACCGGCAAGAGAGGTCAGGCGTTTCTAACACGGCAGAGAGGATCAAGGCCGTTCTCTACACGGCCCGAGAAAGAGGTCAAGGCCGTTCTTCTCACAGGCAGAGAGAGGGTCAAGGCCGTTTCTAAAGGCAGAGAGGTCAGGCGTTCTCTAACCGGCAAGAGAGGTCAAGGCCGTTCTCTAGCAAGGCAGAGCAGAGGTCAAGGCCGTTCTCTAACAGGCAGAGAGAGGTCACGCCGTTCTCTAACAGGCAGAGAGAGGTTCAATGGCCCCGTTCTCTAGCAGGCCAGTAAGAGATCAGGCCGTTCTCTAGCAGGCGAGAGAGATCAAGGCCGTTTCTCTAGCAGGCAGAGGTCAAGGCCGTTCTCTAACAAGGCAGAGAGAGGTCAAGGCTGTTCTCTAACAGGCAGAGAGAGGCAAGGCCGTTCTCTAACAGCTAGCAGGCAGAGAGAGGTCAAGGCCGTTCTCTAACAGGCAGAGATAGGTCCAAGGCGTTCTCTAAGCAGGCAGAGAGCACTATGGTGGCCGTTCTTAGGTAGTTGGCATGAGTTGTAGCGAACGATATAGTTAGGCAGAGAGCACGCACGCGCTCAACGCGCGTGTGAGGTATCACACAGAGTGCTGTATCCTCACCACACGCCACGAGGAACGTGTACACGCAGGCCGTGTTCGTTGGACAGGACTATAGTGTAGACAGGACGCGCACTGTGTGACGATCTCACGCACATATGGCGAGTAAGTCTCTGCGACACGCACGCATGAGATGCGGTCTGATATGCGAGCGAGGCAGAGAGCAGGGTGCAGAGTAAGATAGCATATGTGTTGATGTAGGTCCATCGCGCACGCACACGTATAAGTCAGGCAGGAGGAAGGTGCATAATACTAATACGAGGTCGGCTATGAGATATATATGGAGGGCGTTCCCACTATCTCAGCAGAGATGTGAGAGGGCCGTCTTCCACATTGAGCGGCTTCGCGTCTCTCTATGGCTAAGCTAGGAGGGTAGATAGTAGAGCAGTGAGGAGTACATGTGGAGATGCTCATATCTTGAGCGAGCACAGATGATGAGTACGCAGGCTGCCTACTCGCTCACACGCACAGTGGCGGCAGAGAGAGGTCAAGGCTTCTCTCAGCAGGCAGAGAGAGATCAACCGGGCGCGTCGTGGTGGTGACCTTATGCCGTGTAGCACGCGCTGTGTGTGTAGGTGAGGAGTAGTGTCTGCTGAACAGATGAGCCGACGCGACAGAGGAGAAGGTCAGGAAAGGCCGTTCTCTAACGGCAAGAGAGGTTCAAGGCCGTTCTCTACAGCAGAGAGAGGTCAAGGCCGTTCTGTGACTAGCAGGCAGAAGAGAGGTCAAGGCCGTTCTCTAAGCCAGGCAGAGAGAGTCACAGGCCGTTCTCTTAGCAGGCAGAGAGAGGTCAAGGCCGTTCCTCTAAGCAGGCGAGAGAGTCAAGGCCGTTCTCTAGCAGGCCGAGAGAGGCAAGGTCCGTTCTCTAGCAGGCAGAGAGAAGGTCAAGGCCGTTCTCTAGCAGGCAGAGAGAGGTCAAGGCCGTTCTCCAGCAGGCAGAGAGAAGGTAAGGCCGTTCTCTCCATAGCAGCGCAGAGAGGTCAAGGCCGTTCTCTAACAAGCGCAGAGCAGAGGTCAAGGGCGTCTCTAACAGGCAGAGAGAGGTCAAGCGCCGTTCTCTAGCAGGCAAGAGAGCCGGTCAAGGGCGTTCTCTAGCAGGCAGGAGAGATCAAAGGCCGTTCTCGTAGCAGGCAGAAGAGGTCAAGGCCGTTCTCTAACAGGGCAGAGAGAGTCAAGGCCGTTTCTCTAACAGGCTAGCGGGCCAGAGAGAGGTCAAGGCCGTACTCTAGCAGGCAGAGAGAGGTCAAGGCCGTTTCTCTAAGCAGGCCAGAGAGAAGAGGTTCAACGGCCGTTCTCTAGCAGGCAGAGAGAGGTCAAGGCCGTTCTCTAGCAGGCAGAGAGAGGCAAGGCGCTTCTCTAACAGGCAGAGAGAGGTCAAGGGCCGTTGCTCTAACAGGGGCATAGCAGGCATAGCACACATAGTCAGTATGTATAGCAGGCAGAGAGAGGTCAAAGCGCCGTTCTCGTGTAACAGGCAGAGAGAGGTCAAGGCCGTTTCTCTTAAACAGGCAGAAGAGGTCAAGGCCGTTCTCTAAAGGCAGAGACAGAGACTCTCAAGGCCCGTTCTTCACAGAGCAGAGAGAGGTCAAGGCCGCGTTCTCTAACAGGCGCAGAGAAGAGGTCAAGGCCGTTCTCTAACAGGCCAGAGAGAGATCAAAGGCCGTTCTCTAATCAGACAGAGAGAGGTCAAAGGCCGTTCCTAACAGGCAGAAGAGAGAGGTCAACGGCCGTTCTCTAGCAGGCAGAAGAGAGGTCAGGCCGTTCTCTAACAGGCAGCAGAGGTCAAGGCCGTTCTCCTACCAGGGCAGAGAGAGGTCCAAGGCGTTCTCTAACAGGCAGAGAGAGATCAAAGGCCGTTCTCTAACAGGCAGAAGGTCAAGGCCGTTCTCTACAGGCAGAGAGAGGTCAAAGGCCGTTTCTCATGGAGCAGGCAGAGAGAGGTCAAGGCCGTTCTCTACCAGGCAGAGAAAAGCAGAAGAGGTCAAGGCCGTTCTCTAACAGGCCAGAGAAGAGGGTTAAGGCCGTCTCTCTCTAGCAGGCAGAGAGAGTCACCGGCCGTTCTCCTAGCGGCAAGAGAGAGGTCAGGCCCGTTCTATAGCAGGCAGAGGTCAAGGCCGTTCTTCTACAGGCCAGAGAGAGGTCAAGGCCGTTCTCTCAACAGGCAGAGAGAGGTCAAGAGGCCTTCTCTAAGCAGGCAGAGAGAGGTCAAGGCCGTTCCTCTAGGCAGGCCAGAGAGAGTTCAAGGCCGTTCTCTGCAAGGCAGAGAGAGGCACAAGGCCGTTCTCATGCAGGCAGAGAGAGAGGCCAAGGCCGTTCTCATAGCCGGCAGAGAGAGGTCCAAGGCCCGTTCTTCTAACAAGGGCAGAGAGAGAGGTCAAGGACCGTTCTCTAACAGGGCAGAGAGAGGTCAAGCCGTTCTCTAACAGGCAGAGAGAGGTCAAAGGACGTTCTCTAACAGGCAGAGAGAGTCAAAAGGCCGTTCTCTAACAGGCAGAGAGAGGTCAAGGCCGTTCTCTAGCAGCAGACGAGAGGTTCAAGGCCGTTCTCTAACAGGCAGAGAGCAGGTCAAGGCCGTTCTCTCAGGCAGAGAGACGGTCAAAGGCCCGTTCTCTAACAGGCAGAGAGAGTCAAGGCCGTTTCTAAAATGACAGAGAGAGGTCAGGCCGTTCTCTAAAGGCAATGAGAGAGGTCAAGGCCGTTCTCTAAGCAGGCAGACGAGAGGTCAACGGCCGTTCTCTAACAGGCAGAGAGAGGTCAAGGCCGTTCTCTAACAGGCAAGAGAGAGGTAGGCGTCTCTAACAGGCCAGAGAGAGATCAAGGCCGTTTCTAACAGGCAGAGAGGTCACGGCCGTTCTCTAACAGGCAGAGAGAGGTCAAGGCCCGTTCTCTACAAAGGCAGAGAGAGGTCACAGGCCGTTCTCTAACAGGCAGAGAGAGGTCAAGGCCGTTCTCTAAACACGGCAGAGAGAGGGTCAAGGCCGTTCTCTAGCAAGGCAGAGAGAGGTCAAGGCGCCGTTCTCTAGCAGGCAAGAGAGAGGGTCAGGCCGTTCTCTAGCAGGCAGAGGTCAAGCCGTTCTCTAACAGGCAGAGAGCGGTCAAGGCCGTTCTCAGTAACAGGCAGAGGAGAGGTCAAAGGCCGTTCTCTGCAGGCAGAGGAGGTTTCAAGGCCGTTCTCTTAGCAGGCAGAGAGAGTTCAAGCGTTCTTAGCAGGCAGAAGAGAGGCAAGGGCGGGCGCCCCCCCCCCGTCCCTCTAGCCGGCCAGAGAGCGGCCAATGGTAAGGCGTTTCTTCTAGCAGGCCAAGAGAGAGGTCAAGGCCGTTCTCTAACAAGGCAGAGAGAGGTCAAGGCCGTTCTCTTAACAGGCAGAAGAGGTCAAGGCGTTTCTAAAGGCAGAGAGAAGGTCAAGGCCGTTTCTTAACAGGCAGCAGAGAGGTCAAGGCCGTTCTCTAACAGGCAGAGAGAGGTCAAGGCGTTTCTTAGGCAGGCCAAGAGAGAGGTCAAGGCCGTTCTCTAGCAGGCAGAGAGAGGTCAAGGCCGTTCTTTGCCTGCTAGAGAACGCCTGACTCTCTCTGCCTGCTCAGATAGAGGTCAAGGCCGTTCCTAGCCAGGCAGAGCGAGGTCAAGGCCGTAATCTTAGCAGGCAGAGAGATGTCAAGGCCGTTCTCTAGCAGGCAGAGCAGAGGGTCAAGGCCTGTCTCTACAGCGCCAGAGAGAGGTCAAGCGTTCTCTAACGGCTAGCAGGCAGAGGAGGTCAAGGCCGTCTCTAGCAGGCAGAGACGGGATAAGGCCGTTCTCTAACAGGCCAGAGAGAGGGTTCAAGGCCGTTCTCCTAACAGGCATCGAGAGAGGTCACGGCCGTTACATCTAACAGGCAGAAGAGAGGCTCAAGGCCGTTCTCTAACAGGCAGAGAGAGGTCAAGGCGTTTTCTAGCAGGCAGAGAGAGGTCAAGGCCGTTCTCTAACAGGCAGAGAGAGGTCAAGGCCGTTTCTCTAACAGGCAGATGAGGCAGGTCAAGGCCGTTCTCTACGCCAGGCAGAGAGAGGTCAAGCGCCGTTCTCGTAACAGGTAGAGAGAGGTCAAGGCCCGTTCTCGTAACAGGCGAGAGAGATCAAGGCCGTTCTCTAAAAGGCAGAGAGAGGTCAAGGCCGTTCTAACAGGCAGAGAAGGTCAAAGGCGTTCTCTCGCCGGCAGAGAGAGGTTCAAGGCCGTTCTCTAGCAGGAGAGAGGTCAAGCCGGTTCTCTAACAGGCAGAGAGGTATGCATTCTCTAGCAGGCAGAGAGGTCAGCTCTGATTACCTTGCAGTCCCACCACACCAGAACTGGTTCTTAACTACCTGCCTCGGGGCTACAGATGAAAGTTCACCTTTTGGTTGAATTTAAGAAAGAGAGACACACATGACATAGGCCTTCCAGATCTCATCCATTAAAGCCCACAGACAACCGTTTAAGATAGAAACACACACACGACGACTTCACTAACACAAGCGACAAAACAGACAGAGTATGAGAGAAGATCATTGGCAGCTGGTCAGCTTGAGTTTTACTACGGTAAAGACAAAAAGGAAGAGGGAGTGAAACAGAGAGAAAGAGAGAAACAGGATGAGAAACAGGGTGAAAAGAGAGAGAAACAGGGAGAGATAGAGAGAAACAGGGTGAAAAGAGAGAGAAACAGGGAGGAAGAGAGACACAGAAAGAAACAGAAAGAGAGAGAAGGTGGAACTGTATTCCTTCAGACATGAATAGTGTCATATTAGGATGTCAGAATATTTCAACAATTCACATTCCCTTTCATGCTGCAAACAACTTGGCCAATCAAAAGCCTCCAAAGCACGCTGGAGCTTGTCCTATCAGCGATGGGAACTGGGAATCTAAACGGACCACACTAGTATTGTGTTTTTGAAGATGTAGATTGTGTCTCAAATGGCACCCTAATACCTACATAGTGCACTATATGGGAATAGGGTGCCATTTGGGGCACAGACATTCTGGGGTACGTTCAAGCCTCTCCAGGCCTTAGGGCACCAAACAGAAACCACCTTATCACTCCCTGCTGCACAGATATCAGGAATGACCTAATAACCATCAGAGGAGAACAGAGAGAAAACATTGAGGAGTCAGACCCAGAAATCAGCATGGGAGTAGTGGGAGTTGACTTTGAACTTAGAGGGGAGAGGGAGGAGGAGGGGAGGAGGGAGGAGGAGGAGGGGGGAGGGAGGAGGGAGGAGGGGGCAGCAGAGAGAAAACATTGAGGAGTCAGACCCAGAAATCAGCATGGGAGTTGTGGGAGTTGCCTGTAGAGAGGAGGAGGGAGGAGGAGGGAGGGAGGAGGGGGCAGCAGAGAGAAAATAATAGAGAAGGTAGATAGAGAGAGAGAGAGAGGCCAACACAACCGGTGATAAGATGAAGACCAGGAAAAGCCCCTGATGTCATGTCCCAGGCAGCAGTATGATGTTGACCAGCTGTGTCTGGGATCTCTTCCTCTGGACAGATAGAACCACAATCACAGCTCTGTATTCAGGGAGAGGTCAAAATGCCTCCAAGGAATCCAGAAGGTTCTTCTCCTCAATGGAGGGCACTTTGTCCAGAGTACTTTTTGGCTCACGGTCGATGCCAAAGGTCATGTTCGTGACCTTTGTTTCAAAAGTTCGCTGAACGTCGGACCTTTTTGTGTTTCAGAAGGACTCACCGGTCAAGCCTTCGTGGCCGAGTTGGCTGGGAGATTCAAAGATCACGCCTATCCGACACCAACTCCAAACGACCAGGTAAAGTTCTGTGGTAAAGTTGTCTGTCTGTCTCCTCCCTCTGTTGTTGATGGTTAACTCACTGGTTTATCCTCTATACTGGAGGGTATAGACAGGTGTTTGTATAGTTTACTCAAAACTTCTGTACTTTTAAATACTAAAACATGAAGAGAAAAAAACGGTTCGGGAATAATATTTTTTTGTCACTTTGGGTATTTTTATTAAATGTGTCTCACGCTGTCTACTGATTGAGAGAGGATCAAGTCTGTCAACGCAGCCGATGTCCCCTTAAAGACACCGGTGTCTGGTCCACCTGGACTCACTCTGACTCTATGCTGGACTGAGGAACCACTGGGAGTCTGGACTGAGGAACCACTGGGAGTCTGGTCCACCTGGACTCACTGGTAGCTCTAGTCTGTCCTGAGGAACCACTGGGAGTCTGGTCCACTGGACTCACTGGTAGCTCTAGTCTGTCCTGAGGAACCACTGGGGTCTGTCCTGAGGAACCACTGGGAGTCTGGTCCACACTGGACTCACTGCTGGCTCTAGTCTGTCCTGAGGAACCACTGGGATGCTTGGTCCACCTGGACTCACTGGTAGCTCTAGTCTGTCCTGTAGGACCACTGTGTCTGCTGAGGAACCCACTGGGAGTCTGGACTGTATCATGTTATCTCCCCTCTCATACTGACTCTAGTCTGTCCTGAGGAAACCACTGGGAGTCTAGAACTGTATCATGTTATCTCCTCTCATACTGACTCTAGTCTGTCCTGAGGAACCACTGGGAGTCTGGACTGTGTCATGTTATCTCCCTCTCTCATACGGACTTAGTCTGTCTGAGGAACATGGGAGTCTGTCCTGAGGAACCACTGGGAGTCTAGACTGTACATGTATCTCCTCTCTCATACTGACTCAGTCTGTCCTGAGGAACCACTGGGAGTCTGGACTGTTCATGTTATCTCCTCTCTCATACTGACTAGTCTGTCCTGAGGACCCACTGGGTAGTCTGTCTGAGGACACTGGGAGCTGT
>NW_019943011.1:225218-228615 GCF_002910315.2 Salvelinus sp. IW2-2015 | reverse complement strand
CCTACTCATCCCTGACTCTATCTGTCCTGAGGAACCCACTGGGAGTCTGGACTGTATCATGTTATATCCCTCTCATACTGACTCTAGTCTGTCCTGAGGAACCACTGGGAGTCATGGACTGTATCATGTATCTCCCTCTCATACTGACTCTAGTTCGTCCTGAGGAACCACTGGGAGTCTGGACTGTATGCATGTATCTCCCTCTCATACTGACTCTAGTCTGTCCTGAGGAATTACTACGGGAGTCTGGACAGTATGGTATCTCCCCTCTCATACTGACTCTAGTCTGCCTGAGGAACACATGGGAGTCTGGACTGATCATGTTTATCTCCTCTCTCATACTGACTCTAGTCTGTCCTGAGAGAACCACTGGGAGTCTGGACTGTCATAGTTAATCTCCTCTCTCATACTGACTTAGTCTGTCCTGAGGAACCACTGGGAGTCTGGACGTTATCTGTAATCTCCTCTCTCATACTGACTTAGTCCTGTCCTGAGGAACCATGGAGTCTGTCCTGAGAGACCACTGGGGTCTGATCTGAGGACCACTGGAGTCTGGACTGTATCATGTTATCTCCTCTCTCATACTGACTCTAGTCTATCTCATGAGGAACACTGGGAGTCTGGACTGTATCATGTTATCTCCTCTCTCATACTGACTCTAGTCTGTCCTGAGGAATCATCTGAGGAGTCTGTGCCTGAGGAACCACTGGGATCTGGACTGTATATGTTATCCCTCCTCTCATACATGACTCTATGTCCTGAGGAACCACTGGAGTCATGTCCTGAGAGACCACTGGGAGTCTGTCCTGAGGAACCACTGGATCTGGACTGTATAATGTTATTCCTCTCTCATACTGACTCTAGTTCCCAGGAACACTGGGAGTCTGGACTGAATCATGTTACTCCTCCTCTCATACTGACTCTAGTCTGTCCTGAGGAACCACTGGGAGTCATGGACTATACTCGTTTATCTCCTCTCATACTGATCTAGTCTGTCCTGAGGAAACCACTGGGAGTCTGGACTGATCATGTATCTCCTCTCTCATACTGACTCTAGTCTGTCCTGAGGAACCACTGAGGTCTGGACTGATCATGTTATCTCCTCTCTCATACTGACCTAGTCTGTCCTGAGAACCACTGGAGTCTGGACTGTATCATGTTTATCTCTCTCTCATACTGACTCTAGTCTGTCCTGAGGAACACTGGGAGTCTGGACTGCATCATGTTATCTCTCTCTCATACTGACTCTAGTCTGTCCTGAGGAACCACTGGGAAGTCGGACTGTATCATGTTTGGCTCCTCTCTAACATATGGACTCTCATACTGCACAGAATTGAACACACTTGAATAATGCAACAGGGCATGTAGAAATTTTGCAACCGTTTCTATTCGCTAGAAGACTTTACAATGCAAGAACAAACGATACCGGTAGCTTCCAGCTTCCTAGGCTAACTTTCCTTGTTAAATTTTTATTTATCCAGTTTATCAATAGATAGAGATTTACCATTAAAATAAATTATGACCATAATATTACGTAGTTAGATTGGTAAAAAAAATAAAAAAAAGTCTAATTGATTGTATAATTAATCCATACATGGCTGTTTCTGAAAAATTGTCATCAAACATTTGAAATGTATTGAACTCTAACGATCTGTCTGGATCAAGTGCCTCTGTTCTCTCTATGACTTTGGCTAATACACACCTTCTCTTTTTCCTCTGGTATTGTTTTTGTTATCGTTTTAGTATTGAGTATTGTGACGGTACCGTGGTTCTTCCTGTAAAAGTTGCGTCATACTGCAACACACCTTGCAGGCTGCCACATAATTCTATGGTACGTTATTTAATTGTCAGCCATTGTTACCATTAATGCTAGTTTGACCACTAGAGGGCATCTTTGAGAAGCAGTTAATAAGCCTTCAGTATAATGGCTGTACTAGAGAATTGAAAACCTTTTTTTTGTAAGAACATAGTATATTGGATTGATTTTAAGAAATGTAGCTTAATTAATTTGCTTAATATTATAGTGTTTCTATTCCAAGAAAAACAAAACCCTCAGAGTTTCCGTTAGGAAAATATGGCGCTGTACAACGTGACCGGTCGGGAGTAGGCTACAGTACTAAGAGCATAKCATTTCCACACCCTAATTGTAGTCTAACCAATACTCAAACGGAGATTCAGTTAAAATAACATCTCATTGATTTATCAAGACCAGTCCCTACGCTTGTCTCAGAGCAGCGCAAATAGGGTGCTGAAATAGTTGACCACAGAACAACTCTGTTTGACACAGAAGCCAGTAGAGGTGCTCTAGAGAACTCTGTTGACACCAGAGGCCAGTAGAGGTGCTCTAGAGTTCTCCTGTCTGACACAGAGGCCAGTAGAGGTTGCTCTAGAGACTCTGTCTGACACAGAGGCCAGTAGAGGTGCTCTAGAGATCTCTGTCTGACACACAGAGGCCAGTAGAGGTGCTCTAGAGATCTCTGTCTGACACAGAGGCCAGTATAGGTGCTCTAGAGATCTCTGTCTGACACAGAGGCCATGAGAGGTGCTCTAGAGATCTCTGTTTGACACGAGAGGGCCAGTAGAGATGCTCAGAGATCTTCTGTTTGACACAGAGGCCAGTAGAGTGCTCTAGAGACTCTTGTCTGACACAGAGGCCAGTAGAGGTGCTCTAGAGATCTCTGTTTGACACAAGGGCCAGTAGAGGTGCTCTAGAGATCTCTGTTGACACAGAGGCCAGTAGAGGTGCTCTAGAGATCTCTGTCTGACACAGAGGCCAGTAGAGGTGCTTCTAGAGATCTTCTGTCTGACACAGAGGCCAGTAGAGGTGCTCTAGAGATCTCTGTTTGACACAGAGGCCAGTAGAGGTGCTCTAGAAGATCTTCTGTTGACACAGAGGCCAGTAGAGGTGTCGTAGAGATACTCTTGTCTTGACACAGAGGCCAGTAGAGGTGCTCTAGAGATCTCTGTTTGACACCAGAGGCCAGTAGAGGTGCTCTAGAAGATCTCTGATTGACACAGAGGGCAGTAGAGGTGCTCTAGAGATCTTGTTTGACACAGAGGCCAGTAGAGGCTTCTCTAGAGATTCTCTCTGTTTGACACAGAGGCAGTAGAGGTGCTCTAGAGAATCTCTTTGACACTGAGGCCAGTAGAGTGCTCTAGAGATCTCGTGCTTGACACAGAGGCCAGTAGAGGTGCTCTAGGAGAACTCTGTTCTGTACACAGAGGCCAGTAGAGGTGCTCTAGAGAACTCTGTTGACACCGAGCCGTAGATGGTGCTTTCTAAGAATCTCTGTCTGACACAGAGGCCAGTAGAGGTGCTTGCTAGAGTCCTCTGTTTGACACAGAGGCCAAGTAGATGGTGCTTTGTAAACATAAAAACCACAGAAGAAAAATGATC
>NW_019943011.1:212592-222427 GCF_002910315.2 Salvelinus sp. IW2-2015 | reverse complement strand
ACCACAGTGGGTAGGCAAATGCTTCAAATCCTATTGCTTCTATCTTCAATATGCTCTTTAAATAAATAAGACCTACACCACTTATAACAGCACATTACTCAACACTAGTGAGACTCATGTCGCCTAAGGCAGGCCCACAGTATATCAGATTTCTTTTTTTTCAAGACGTGACTGTCCACCCATAATTAGATTTTGAGGATTCTAAATTAATAACTTATGGGCTTTTATATAATTCAAAATTAATTAATGATAATAATAATAATCGCTTTGTTAAAAAAATAACTATATTTTGGAGATTATTTTGATTTAAAATAACCTAAAGTGAGTGTGAAAAAGGCCATTCTTGAACATGGGCTGAGACATTATTACTAATTTGTAAATAAAGGCAGTTTGTTATTTAGAATGATTTATTTCTGTTTTTAGAGAGAAGAACCAAAGCCCACCGTCGCCTCATGGGTCTCCCGGTCACGGCTGACACTGGTATCGGACCAGCATCTGTAGCAATGCAGTTTGCATTGTATATATTTGTGATACTAATCCTGGTATCGTGACAGCACTAGTATAGAGGTTACCAATGCCCGAATGCCTGTATTTGTATCTGAATACCTGAAGTATTAACAGAATGCCTGATTTGTATCTGAATACCTGAAGTATTAACAAATGCCTGTATTTGTATCTGAATACCTGAAGTATTAACAGAATGCCTGTATTTGTAATCTGAATACCTGAAGTATTTAACAGAATGCCTGTATTTGTATCTGAATACCTGAAGTATTAATAGAATGCCTGTATTGTATCTGCATACCTGAAGTCTCTCTGAATACCTGTATTTGTATCTGAATACCTTAAGTATTTAACAGAATGCCTGTATTTGTATCTGAATACCTGAAGTATTATACAGAAATGCTTATTTGTATCTGAATACCTGAAGTATTAACAGAATGCCTGTATTTGTATCTGAATACCTGAAGTCATTAACAGAATGCCTGTATTTGTATCTGAATACCTGAAGTATTAACAGAATGCCTTGATTGTATTGAATACCTGGTATAACATGAATGCCTGTATTGTATCTGAATACCTGAAGTATTAACAGAATCTGTATTTGTATCTGAATACCTGAAGTATTATACAGATGCCTGTATTTGTATGTAACTTTCTGTCATTGTGTTGCAGAGGAGCCTGTTAAAAGGAGACCTCCTCCGTGCTCCCTGCAGCTCCACAACGTTAAACCTGACCATGGGGAACCGGAGGTACAAGTTGTCAAGTCTGTTTTAGACATAAAATGTCATGTTGCAATTATGAAAACATGGAATGCTAAATTTGGCTACGAGGAAATTTCCCCTTTTTCAACAAAAGGCCTGGAAATTACCTTTAAATGTCAAGCGTGCCGAGTGATGTTTTTGGGTCTGTTAGTTGTCTTCTTTTCTGGGGATTGCATTCAAGTGGTCTGTCTCTGTCATCACCATCTTGGCTTATAGTGGCAACCGTCTCTGTTAACTCTTTGGTGTCTGTCGTGTCCATAGAAACCAGCATCGTCTCTCCGCACCCCCCCAAAGTCAAGCTGAAGACTTCCAGGAGTTCCCCCCTCATTGAGAAGCTGCAGGTCAGTATATCATATGTCTGTGTGTTGCTGTCCAAGTCTTGGCCTAGCTGGTCTCAGATCTGACAATGATATAGTTTGAGAAGTTGACTGAAAAAAAACCCCATCAAGATCTGGTACCAGCTTTTGTTTGCACTTTCAAATCACTCCTTACAGAATAGTTTTTTCAATGTGCCTCAAAACAAAGTAAACCTTTTAGTAATGTTGTAGCAGGAAACAGCCAAGGCTTTATCTCTCTGACTTGGCATGTTTTAGCCTTGTTCACCGCGTCTGCGTTTAGACTTCTCTTAAGAAACAGGATATCCTGATCCTTGTCTTGCGGTCAAAATCTAAAGCCAACTTTTCTACTCTGCATGTTTATTCTAAATGCTCTAGAGATCTCTGTCTGACACAGAGCCAGCTAGAGGTGCTCTAGAGTCTCTGTCTGACACAGAGGCCAGCTAGAGGTGCTCTAGAGACTCTGTCTGACACAGAGGCCAGTAGAGGTGCTCTAGAGATCTCTGTCTGACACAGAGGCAGTAGAGGTGCTCTAGAGATCTCTGTCTGACACAGAGGCCAGATAGTGCTCTAGAGATCTCTGTCTGACACAAGAGCCAGTAGAGGTTGCTCTAGAGATCTCTGTTTGACACAGAGCCAGTAGAGGTGCTCTAGAGATCTCTGTTGACACAGAGGCCAGTAGAGGTGCTCTAGAGAACTCTGTTGACACAGAGGCAGTAGAGGTGCTCTAGAGATTCTCTGTTTGACAGACAGCCAGTAGAGGTGCTCTAGAGATCTCTGTCTGACCAGAGGCCAGTAGAGGTGCTCTATGAGGATCTCTGTTTGACACAGAGGCCAGTAGAGGTGCTCTAGAGATCTCTTTTGACACAGAGGCCAGTAGAGGTGCTCTCTAGAGACTCTCTGACACAGAGGCCAGTAGAGGTGCTCTAGAGATCTCTGACACAGAGGCCAGTAGAGGTCGCTCTAGAAGATCTCTGTTTGACACAGAGGCCAGTAGAGGTGCTCTAGAATCTTCTGACACAGAGGCCAGTAGAGGTGCTCTAGAGATCTCTGTCTGACACAGGGCAGTAGAGGTGCTCTGAGAGAACTCTCTGTCTGACACAGAGGCAGTAGAGTGCTCTCTAGAGATCTCTGTTGACACAGAGGCCAGTAGAGGTGCTCTAGAGAAACTGTCTGCGTTGACACAGAGGCCAGTAGAGTGTTTCTAGAGACTCTGTTTAACACAGAGGCAGTAGAGGTGCTCTAGAGAAACGTCTGGTTTGACACAGACAGGTAGAGTGCTCTAGAGAACTCTGTTTGACACAGAGGCCAGTAGAGGTGCTCTAGAGTTCTCTGTCTGACACAGAGGCCAGTAGAGGTGCTCTAGAGAACTCTTGTCTGACACAGAGGCCAGTAGAGGTGCTCTAGAGATCTCTGTCTTGACACAGAGGCAGTAGAGGTGCTCTAGAGATCTCTGTCTGACACAGAGGCCAGTATAGGTGCTCTAGAGATCTCTGTCTGACACAGAGGCCAGTAGAGGTGCTCTAGAGATCTCTGTTTGACACAGAGGGCCAGTAGAGATGTCTAGAGATCTTCTGTTTGACACAGAAGGCCAAGTAGAGGTGCTCTAGAGAACTCTGTTGACACAGAGGCCAGTAGGAGGTGCTCTAGAGATCTTCTGTTTACACAGAAGGCCAGTAGAGGTGCTCTAGAGATCTCTGTTGACACAGAGGCCAGTAGAGGTGCTCTAGAGATCTCTGTCTGACACAGAGCGCCAGTAGAGTGCTCTAGAGATCTCTGTCTGACACAGAGGCCAGTAGAGGCTGCTCTAGAGATCTCTGTTTGACACAGAGGCCAGTAGAGGTGCTCTAAAGATCTTCTGTTGACACAGAGGCCAGTGAGGTGCTCTAGAGAACTCTCGTTGACACAGAGGCCAGTAGAGGTTGCTCTAGAGATCTCTGTTTGACACAGAGGCCATAGAGGTGCTCTAGAATCTCTTCTGACACAGAGGCAGTAGAGGTGCTCTATAGATCTCTTTGACACAGAGGCCAGTTGAGTGCTCTAGAGATCTCTGTTTGACATCAGACCGGCCAGTAGAGGTGCTCTAGAGATCTCTGACACTGAGGCCAGTAGAGGTCTCTAGAGTCTCTGACACAGAGGCCAGTAGAAGGTGCTCTAGAGAACTCTGTTGGACACAGAGGCCAGTAGAGTCTCTAGAGAACTCTGTTGACTACAGCAGCCGATATTCTGTGTCACTCATTTCTGCTTAATTTGTATGAAACGGATACCGTTAATTTTACTGTAATATGGGGCAAAACAGACGGAGTTGTCAACATGTAAAACTATATTTGGTCTCCAAATGTTTATTGAAAACGTACATTTGCCCAATGAGCACTTGTTTTCTATCAAATACTGTACGTTGTTACAGCGAGTTTTGTCCGTTTTAGCAAAGACATGAGATCAGTCAAAACACCTCAAAGACGTAGTACCAAGAAACAAATGAAAACTAGCTGAAACAAGCCACCTACGATCCCCCCACACGGAAGCTTCTAGTCATCTAAACTATTTGACTGTTCAGAATCATAACAACTGGCTCTATCGATCTGCATCATTTTGGTTCGTCAGCCGACCTGTCTCTATTCATACAGACTTGCATCGCAGTTTTGTTGTAGTGTAACCGAGGCAACGACWAGCTTAGGATACCAGTATACAGCTGTACTGTCATGTTAGTAGGCTGAACAATGTTTTGCTGTGGATTTTATTGCTGACACAAAACTGCCACCTAGTGGTATGTGTATGTCAGTTCATGAATATCCCCATCCAGCCACGTGTGAGTSGTGAGAGAGAGGTGGGGGGAAGGGCCCAAATCCCTGAACACTCTCCAATCGGCTGACATTGATGAGCTAATGAGCTCAAGGAAAGGGAGAGAGAGTGAGAAAGAGAGACGGAGACAGAGAGAGAGACAGAGCTCAAGGCCATTRTCTGACAGGCTGGCAGGCAGATTTACATCACAACTCCCTCACCTCGGCTCGGACAGAAGCTGTTGGGAGAAGACATGGGACAGAATGGTTGTCGCTTCTCTCTCTTCCTCTTCTCCCCCGTCCAGGTAGGAAAGAACGAGGATGTTAGAGGGAGGATGTGTTCTGTAGGATGACTCAGGGTACTGGTCCGTAGTTAGGACTGGTTGGTAGTTGTGTTGTGTCAGGTGTGTTGTGTTGAATAGAGGGCACTTCAGGATACTGTACGATCATGATTAATGTTGTTTCTAAAGCAGGATAAGGACAGTAATCTCTGTCTCTAGTCTGTCTTCTGTCTGTCTCTGTGTCTCTCTGTGTCTCTCTCTGTCTCTGTTTCTCTCTCTCTCTCTGTCTCTCTGTCTCTCTCTCTCTCTTTCCTCTTTTTTCTTCTTTTTTCTTTTTCTTTTCCTTTCTCTCTCTCTGTCTCTGTCTCTGGCTCTTGTCTCTCTCTGTCTTCTTCTGTCTCTGTCTCTGTCTCTTTTCTCTGTCTTGTCTCTGTCTCTGTCTCTCTCTCTCTCTCTCATGTCTCTCTCTCTCTGTCCTCTCTCTCTCTGTCTCTCTCTCTTGTCCTGTTCTATGACGCAGGTAAAAAATCTGCTTGGTGCCACACAGCTTTTCTGGGGGAATAGAGTGGTCAAGTTATCTTATTGTGATAGGAGGAGTGGGTCAGTATCTATGTGAATAGGTAGGATGGGTCAGTGTTCTATTATGTAATAGGGAGGGGTGGCGGTTCCGTATCTATTGTGAATAGGAGGATGTGGGTCGTATCTTGTGAATAGGAGGAGTGGTTCAGTATCTATTGATATAGGAGGAGTGCTGTCAGTGGTCTATGTGAATAGGAGGGGTGGTCAGTATTCTATGGTGAATAGGAGAAGTGGGTCAGTATCTATTGTGATGGAGGAGTGGGTTCAGTATCTTATGTTGAATAGGAGGAGTGGGTCAGTATCTATGTAATTAGAGGGGTGGGGTTCAGTGTCTATGTGAATTAGGAGGGTGGGTCAGTGTCTATGTTGCATAGGGGAGTGGGTCAGTGTCTATTGTGAATAGGAGGGGTGGTCAGTGTCTATGTGAATTAGAGGGGTGGGTCAGTGTCTATGTTGAATAGGAGGGTGGGTCAGTGTCGATGTGAATAGAGGGTGGGTTCAGTGTCTATTGTGAATAGGAGGAGTGGGTCCGTGTCTATGTTTGAATAGGAGGGGTGGGTCAGTGTCTATTGTGAATAGGAGGAGGTGGGTCAGTGTCTATGGTGAATAGGAGGGGTTTTGGTTCAGTGTCATATGTGAATAGGAGGAGTGCGGTCAGTGGTCTATGATGAATAGGAGGGGGGGTCAGTTGTCTATGTGATATAGAGGGTGGGTCAGTGTCTATGTGAATAGGGAGGAGTGGGTCAGTATCTATGTGAATAGGAGGGGTGGGTCAGTGTCTATGTGAATAGGGGAGTGGGGTCAGTTATCGTATGTGAATAGGAGGGGGGTCAGTATCTATGGTGAATAGGAGGGTTGTGTGTGTCAGTCGTCTATGTGAATAGTAGGAGTGGGTCTAGTGTTATGTTGAATAGGGAGGGGTGTGTTCAGTGTAACTATGTTGAATAGGAGGAGTGGTCAGTTGTCTATGTTGCAATTAGGAGGGGTGAAGTTCGGTGTCTATGTGAATAGAGGGTGGGTCAGTGTCTTATGTGAATAGAGGGGTGGGTCAGTGTCTATGTGAATAGGAGGGGTGTGGTCAGTGGTCCTATGTGAATAGAGGGCTGGGTCAGTATCTATTGGGTGAATAGGGGGTGGGTCGTGTCTTATGTGAATAGGGGAGTGGGTAAGTTATCTATGTGGAATAGTAGGGGTGGGGTCAGTACTATGTGAATAGGAGGGTGGGGGGTCAGTTGTCTTGTGAATAGGGAGGGGTTGGGTCAGGTGTCTATGTGAATAGGAGGGTGGGGTTCAGTGTCGATGTGGAATAGGAGGAGTGGTCAAGTGTCTATGTGAATAGGAGGGTGGGTCAGTGTCTATGTTGAATAGGGGAGTTGGTCAGTGTCTATGTGAATAGGAGAGGGGTTGGGTCAGTGTCTATGTGATCTTAGAGGGGTGGTGTCAGTGTCTATGTGATAGGGAGGGGTGGGTCAGTGTCTATAGTGAAATAGGAGGGAGTGGGTCAGTGGTCTATGTGAAATAGGAGGGGTAGGGTCAGTGTCTATGTAATAGAGAGTGGGTCAGTCTGTCTATGTGAATAGGAGGTGGGGTCCAGTGTCTATGTGAATAGGAGGAGTGGGTCAGTATCTATGGTGAATAGGAGGGTGGGTCTAGTATGCTAATGTGAATAGGAGGGCGTGGGTCAGTATCTATGTGATAGGAGGGGTGGAGTCAGTTGTCTATGTGAATTAGGAGGGGTGGTCAGTATCTATGTTGAATAGGAGGGTGGGTCAGTTATCTATGTGAATAGGAGGGGTGTGGTTCATATCTATGTGAATAGGAGGAGCTGGGGTCAGTATCTATGGTGATAGGAGGAGTGAGGTCAGTATCTATGTGAATAGGAGGGACGTGGGTCAGTATCTATGTGAATAGGGAGGGGTGGTCAGTATCTATGTGATGGAGGGGGTGTCAGTATGGCTATGTGAATAGGAGGGGTGGGTCAGTGTCTATTGGAATAGGAGGAGTGGGTCAGGTATGCTATGTGAATAGAGGGGTTGGTTCGTCAGTATCTATGTGAATGAGGGGTGGGTCAGGTAATCTATGAGTGAATAGGAGGGTGGGTCAGTGGTCTATGTGAATAGGAAGGGGTGGGTCAGTGCTATGAATAGGAGGGGTGGTCAGTGTCTATGTGAATAGGAGGGTTGGGTCAGTGTCTTTGTGAATAGGAGGGGTGGGTCAGTGTCTATGTGTAATAGGAGGGGTGGTCAGTGCTATGTAATTTAGGAGGAGTGGGGGCTATGTGAAATAGGAGGGGTGGGTCAGTATCTATTGTGAATAGGAGGAGATGGGTTCAGTATCTATGTGAATAGGAGGAGTGGTGTCGTATCTATGTGAATGGAGGAGTGGGTCAAGTGTCTATGAATTAGAGGTGTTCGAGCGGGGTGGGTGGGTCAGTGTCTATGGGGAATAGGAGGGGTGGGGTTCAGTATTCTATGTGAAATAGAGGAGTGTTCATGTGGTCTGATGAATAGGGAGGGGTGTGGTGGCAGTGTCTATGTGAATTAGGAGGGGTGGGTCAGTTGTCTATGTGAATAGAGGGTGGGTCAGTGGGGGGAATAGGGAGTGTCAGTGTCTATGGTGATTAGAGGGTGGGTCAGTGGTCTATGTGAATAGGAGGGGTGGTCAGTGTGAATAGGAGGGGTGGTCAGTGTCTATTGTGAATAGGAGGGGTGGGTCAGTGTCTATTGTGAATTAGGAGGGGTGGGTCAGTGTCTATGTGAAATATGGAGGAGTGGGTCAGTGTGCTATTGAATAGGAGGGGTGGATAAAGTGTCTGTGAATAGGAGGGTGGTGTTCAGTGTCTATGTGAATAGGAGGGTTGGTGTCAGTGTGAATAGAGTGTGAAGTGGGTCAGTGTCTATGTGAAATAGAGGGTGGGCCAGTTTGTCTATGTGGTGAATAGGAGGGGTGGCGGTCGGTGTCTATGTGAATTAGGAGGGTGGGTCATGTCTATGTTGAATTAGGAGGAGTGGGTCAGTGTCTTATGTGAATAGGAGGGGTGCGGTCAGTGTCTATGTGAATAGGAGGGGGGGGTCAGTGGCCTATGTTGAATAGGAGGGGTGGGGTTCAGTGTCTATGTGATAGGAGGGTGTGTCCAGTGTCTATGTTGAATCAAGGAGGGTGGGGTCATGTTATGTGAATAGGAGGGGTTTGGTCATGTCTATGTGAATAGGAGGGGTGGGTCAGTGTCTATGTGCAAATTAGAGGGGTGGGTCAGTTGTCTACTGTGGAATGAGGTGGGTCAGTGTCTATGTGAATAGGAGGGGGTGGGTCCAGTGTGTCTATGTGAATAGGAAGGGGTGGGTTTCGGTGTCTATGTGAATTAGGAAGGAGGTGTGTGTCCAGTGTCTGTGTGGAATAGGGGGAGTGGGTCAGTGTCTGTGTGAATAGGAGGGGTGGGTCAGTGTGAATAGAGGAGTGGGTCAGTGTCCTATTGGGATAGAAGGGGTGGTCAGTGGTCTATGTGATTCATGGAGGAGTGGGTCAAGTCTATGTTGAATTAGGAGGGGTGGGTCCAGTATCTTGGGTGAATAGAAAGGAGTGGGTCAGTGTCTGTGTGAATAGCTGAGGAGTGGGTCAGTGTGAATAGAAGCGTGGGTCAGGTTTGATGGGAGTGGGTGCAGTGTCTATGTGAATAGAGGGTGTGGGTCAGTGTCTATGTGAAATAGGAGGGGTGGGTAGTGTCTATGTTGAAATAGGAGGTGGGGTCAGTGTCTATGTTGAATAGTGAGGAGTGGGTCGTGGTCTATTTGTGAATAGGAGGGGTTGGGTCAGTGTCTATGTGATTAGCGAGGGGTGGGTCAGTGGTCTATTGATGAATAGGAGGAGTGGGTCAGTGGTCTATGTGAATAGGAGGGGTGGTCAAGTGTCTATGTGAATAGGAGGAGTGGGTCAGTGTCTATGTGAATAGAGGGGTGGGTCAGTTTGTCTATGTTGAATAAGGAGAGTGGGTCATGTCTATGTGGTAATAGGAGGGGTGGGTCAGTGTCTATGTGAATAGAGGGGTGGGTCAGTTGTCTATGTGAATTAGGAAGGGGTGGGTCCAGTGTTCTTTATGTGATAGGGAGTGGGGTCAGTGTCCTATGTGAATAGGAGGCTCAGTGGGTCAGTGTCTATGTGAGTAGGAGGGTGGTCAGTGGTCTTATTTGAATAGAGGGGATGGGTTCAGTGGTCTATGTTGGAATTTAGGAGGGGTGGCGTCAGTGTGAATAGGAGGGGTGGGGTCAGTGTGAATAGGAGGGGTTGGGTCAGTGTGAAATAGAGTAGTGGGTCAGGTCTATGTGAATAGAGGGGTGGGTCATGTCTATGTGAATAGGAGGGGTGGGTCAGTGTGGAATAAGGAGGATGGGTCGTTGTGGAATAGGAGGGGTGGTCAGTGTCTGTGGGAATTAGGAGTGGAGGTGGTCAGTGTCTTATGTGCAATAGGAGGGGTGGGTCAGTGTCTATGTGAATAGGGGAGTGGGTCAGTGTCTGTGTGAAAGAGGTGGTGGGTCAGTCGTGAATAAGGAGTGGGGTCAGTGTCTATGTGAATAGAGGCGGATCTCTCTCTTTTTTTT
>NW_019943011.1:203252-204522 GCF_002910315.2 Salvelinus sp. IW2-2015 | reverse complement strand
TTTGGCCATACCTACTCATTCAATTTTTTTTTTTTTTTTTTTTACTATTTTCTACATTGTACAATAATAGCGAAGACATCACAACTATGAAATAACACATATAGAACCATGTAGTAACCAAAAAAGTGTTAAAAAAATCTAAATATATTTTAGATTTTTCAAAGTAGCCACCCTTTGCCTCGACAGCTTTGCAAACTCTTGGCATTCTCTCAACCAGCTTCACCTGGAATGCTTTTCCAACAGTCTTGCAGGAGTTCCCACATATGCTGAGCACTTGTTGGCTGCTTTTCCTTCACTCAGCGGGCCAACTCATCCCAAACCATCTCAACTGTGTTGAGGTTGGGTGATTGTTGAGGCCAGGTCATCTGATGCTGCACTCATCACTCTCCTTCTTGGTCGAAGAGCCCTTACACAGCCTGGAGGTGTGTTGGGTCATTGTCCTGTTGAAAAACAAATGATAGTCCCACTAAGCGCAAACCAGATTGCGTATTGCTGCAGAATGCTATGGTAGCCATGCTTGTTAAGTTTGCCTTGAATTCTAAATAAATCACAGACAGTGTCACCAGCAAAGCACCCCCACACAATCACACCTCCTCCTCCATGCTTAACGCTGGGAACCACACATGCACAGATTGTCCGTTCAGCTACTCTGCGTCTCACATGGCGGTTGGCACCAAAAATCTCAAATTTGGACTGATCAAACCAAATGACATATTTCCACCGGTCTAATGTCCATTGCTCGTGATTCTTGGCCCAAGCAAGTCTCTTCTACTTATTGGTGTCCTTTAGTAGTGGTTTCTTTGCAGCAATCCGACCATGAAGGCCTGATTCACGCAGTCTCCTCTGAACAGTTGATGTTGAGATGTATCTGTTACTTGAACTCTGAGAAGCATTTATTTGGGCTGCAATTTCTGATGCTGGTAACTCTAATGAACTTAACCTCTGCAGCAGAGGTAACTCTGGGTCTTCCTTTCCTGTGGCGGTCCTCACAAGAGCCAGTTTCATCATAGGGCTTGATGGTTTTTGCGACTGCACTTGAAGAAAATTTMAAAGTTCTTGAAATTTTCCTGACTGACCTTCAAGTCTTAAAGTAATGATGGGCTGTCGTTTCTCTTTTCTTATTTGAGCTGTTCTTGCCGTGATATGGAATTGGTCTTTTACCAAATAGGGCTGTCTCCTGTATACCACCCCTATCTTGTCACAACACAACTGATTGGCTCAAAAGCATTAAGAAGAAAAATAAATTCCATAAATGAACTTTTATCAAAGC
>NW_019943011.1:199905-202592 GCF_002910315.2 Salvelinus sp. IW2-2015 | reverse complement strand
CATTCCAGGTGACTACCTCATGAAGCTGGTTGAGAGAATGCCAAGAGTGTGCAAAGCTGTCATCAAGGCTGGCTACTTTGAAGAATCTCAAATATAAAATATATTTAGATTTGTTTAACACTTTTTTGGTTACTACATGATTCCATATGTGTTATTTCATAGTTTTGATGTCTTCACTATTRTTCTACAATGTAGAAAATAGTTAAAATAAAGAAAAACACTTGAATGAGTAGGTGTATCCAAACTTTTAGCTAGGTTTGTAATGCCAGTAGCCTGCTGAATCTTTCACACCCGCGGCCCAATGATGGTGCCGGACCTGAAATAGTTGGCTGCTTTTTTGGAATCTTTCAGTGTTAGAATCAGTTCTTTAAAAACAATTTTCAGAAGTTCCGAGCCAACCCTCCTGGTGCTGTCGTAGTCCATGTGGTGTCAAACAACGTCAGCTCCCGGAATCTGTAGTAGAGCGGTCGGAAGCAGCCTTGTAATGTCCTGTACTCGTGCTCCAGGGTAGCACAGGGTTTTCCCCCCGGGAACCATGATGTTTCTTACAATACAACTGCCGATGACAACAGCTAGTGCAATGGCTGAGGAGATCTGGATGTTTCGCAAACCCCTCAAGGACCGAAGGGCAGTGGGGCCTGATGGACCCGAGCTAGCTGTAGTATCCATCGTGGATGATGAATGGGCCGGAGTCTTAGACAGCCTCACAGTCTGATGAGGGTGGAGGGCTAAGGATCTGAACCTGAGGTAGAAGCCACCGGAGAGGGCGACAGAACAGAAGACGAAGGCGCAGGTACATCCGCATCCAATCTCGAATTGGAAGCTCCCAGGGAAGAAGGTGCCGGAACCTCTTGATCCAGGGTGGTGAAGCTGTTTCTGGTCCGGTCCGGACTTAACATCTCCAAGGAGGCCCCCGTTGCCAGAGGATGCTGTTTTCCATTTTCCACAGAGAGTGACATATCACTATGGTTRGTTGGTAGGATCGAGAATAGGAACATCCTCCATGTTATCGAGGAGTATCCATTCTACCCAGCTCTGTTCTCCAGGGAAGTGGGAGACCCCTWCAGGGAGGGATCCCTGCAGAATACCGGCCAGTCGGCTGTGTAGAACCGACACTGAGGCGACACTTCCACCAGACCAGAGCGGCGTCCGGCTACCGTGGTAGAAGAGAAAGAAAAAGTAGCTGGGCGTGGGTTCCCAAGTAGCTTGTGTAAGTTTGCTACTTGTTTGCTAAGAGTAGACACTTCGCCCCTGTAGTCCTTTGCAAGCAAACAGTTGCTACATTGAAAGTCCAGGCGGTCCACATTGTCCCAGAATGATTGAAAATAAACACAGCTCCCGCAGCGTTGAAAACACTCAATAGCTACCTCCATTTGAGACTGCCGGGTCAGCGAGGCTAGCTAGGCTAGCTGGGCTTCCATGTATCTCTTCTTAAATGGAATTCTCAACTACGTGAACAAAAAGAGCTCACACAAATTGCAAAATCGGGGAAGCAGAAATATGTGTCCTTCTTTAAATCCTTTCACAGCGGTGAGCACGAAAGCAGTGTCTTTGCGCGTACTGTTAGTAGCAGCATCGGCTAACGTTGGCAGCATCGGCTAACGTTGGTAGCAGCATCGGCTAACGTTGGTAGCTATACAACGCAGTTCCAAGCAGGTCAGGTAGCAGGGAAAAAGCAGCAGGGAATACAGCCACAATTAGCGTGGGACACCTCCACGTTCCCAGCCACAAGGGCTAATCACGTCGTGGGCTGTGTTCAAGCTGTTTGTAGAAAACCCTGCTAGCTTAATACTGATAGCTACCAGCTAGGATAGAAGCTAAATACGACAACTTCATAGTTTTTGGCAGGGGCACAACCTTGGTTTTAGAAGTTGGAGGGACATCATTTTTTAATATTATTATTATTGTTTTATTATTTTTGGGCGGATTAACACTCTAAACAGCCTACCCGACCGCTCGGAGGCGTCTATGATAAAACTGGGGAGGACAAAAAACTAATTTCAGAATGTGGGGGAGGGACATGTCATGTCACCCCCGTCCCCAGTGAAAGTTGCGCCCCTGCTTTTGTGATCTGGCTTTATGATCTGACTTTTTGGTCTGGCTTTTTGGTCTGGCTTTATGATCTGATCTGGCTTTTTGGTCTGGCTTTGTGATCTGATCTGGCTTGTTGGTCTGGCTTTGTGATCTGGCTTTTTGGTCTGGCTTTATGATCTGGCTTTTTGGTCTGCTTTGTGATCTGATCTGGCTTTTTGGTCTGGCTTTGTGATCTGGCTTTGTGGTCTGGCTTTTTGGTCTGGCAGGATCCCGGGACAGATAGTAGCGTTCACAGCAACTGAGGCTAACCGAGTTGCGGGATCCAAAAGTATATGAATCAAACTTTGCAAGGAAACACTGTGATAACTTTACAAAAACAATAAACAGAGTTCTCTCGTGCCCTACTCCTATAGGGTCTGTCACTCTTATCTAGTGCCCTACTCCTATAGGGGTCTGTCACTCTTATCTAGTGCCCTACTCCTCTAGGGGTCTGTCACTCTTATCTAGTGCCCTACTCCTCTATTGGCTGTCACTCTTATCTAGTGCCCTACTCCTCTGGGGGTCTGTCACTCTTATCTAGTGCCCTACTCCTCTAGGGGTCTGTCACTCTTATCTAGTGCCCTACTCCTCTAGGGGTCTGTCACTCTTATCTA
>NW_019943011.1:192730-194115 GCF_002910315.2 Salvelinus sp. IW2-2015 | reverse complement strand
CGACACTGAGGCGACACTTCCACCAGACCAGAGCGGCGTCCGGCTACCGTGGTAGAAGAGAAAGAAAAAGTAGCTGGGCGTGGGTTCCCAAGTAGATTGTGTAAGTTTGCTACTTGTTTGCTAAGAGTAGCCACTTCGCCCCTGTAGTCCTTTGCAAGCAAACAGTTGCTACATTGAAAGTCCAGGCGGTCCACATTGTCCCGGAATGATTGAAAATAAACACAGCTCCCGCAGCRTTGAAAACACTCAATAGCTACCTCCATTTGAGACTGCCGGGTCAGCGAGGCTAGCTGGGCTTCCATGTATCTCTTCTTAAATGGAATTCTCAACTACGTGAACAAAATGAGCTCACACAAATTGCAAAATCCGGGAAGCAGAAAAATGTGTCCTCCTTAAAATTCTTTCACAGCGGTGAGCACGAAAGCAGTGTCGTACTGTTAGTAGCAGCATCGGCTAACGTTGGTAGCAGCATCGGCTAACGTTGGTAGCAGCATCGGCTAACGTTGGTAGCAGCATCGGCTAACGTTAGTAGCTATACAACGCAGTTCCAAGCAGGTCAGGTTGCAGGGAAAAAGCAGCAGGGAATACAGCCACAATTAGCGTGGGACACCTCCACGTTCCCAGCCACAAGGGCTAATCACGTCATGGGCTGTGTTCAAGCTGTTTGTAGAAAACCCTGCTAGCTTAATACTGATAGCTACCAGCTAGGATAGAAGCTAAATACGACAACTTCAGAGTTTTTGGCAGGGGCACAACCTAGGTTTTAGAAGTTGGAGGGACATAATTTTTTTATATTATTATTATTATTATTATTATTATTGTTTTATTATTTTTGGGTGGATTAACACTCCAAACAGCCTACCCGACCGCTCGGAGGCGTCTGCATGGTCCTAAATCACACCGCTGCCTCGTTTTATATCACATTCAACATGATAAAACTGGGGAGGACAAAAAGGCAATTTCAGAATGTGGGGGAAGGACATGTCATGTCACCCCCGTCCCCAGTGAAAGTTGCGCCCCTGCTTTTTTGGTCTGGCTTTGTGATCTGGCTTTTTGGTCTGGCTTTGTGATCTGGCTTTGATCTGGCTTTATGATCTGGCTTTTTGGTCTGGCTTTGTGATCTGGCTTTGATCTGGCTTTATGGTCTGGCTTTTTGGTCTGGCTTTTTGATCTGGCTTTTTGGTCCGGCTTTTTGATCCGGCTTTTTGGTCCGGCTTTTTGGTCCGGCTTCTTGGTCTGACTTTTTGGTCTGGCTTTATGATCTGGCAGGATCAGACAGATAGTAGCGTTCACAGCAACTGAGGCTAACCGAGTTGCGGGATCCAAAAGTATATGAATCAAACTTTGCAAGGAAACACTGTGATAACTTTACAAAAACAATAAAC